>NW_015388107.1:258712-287743 GCF_001527695.2 Protobothrops mucrosquamatus | reverse complement strand
AATAGTATCCTGGGATTAGGTTTGGGAAGTCCGGGGGGTGGGGGGTGGGGGGTGGGGTTTTTATTATAGCATTGTGATGTACTTGTGATGTGTTTCTTTTTTATGATGAAAATAATAAAAATTTATACTTGAAAAAAAAAAAAAGAATTGTGTAAAAGCATTTGGATTAACAGCTGTTTAGCTTTAAATGGGAGGAGTGTCAAAGTAATGATTTAGAAGCTAACCAGCTAATGTAGTGTGAGATGTATGATGTAATGATGGGAACAACTCAGCAGGGTCTATGTCCCTTTAAGAGCTTTGTATAAAAGGGAAGGCTCTGCTGCTGTGTTCTCTCTCTTCTGTTTCCTGCTGTAACTGCTGTGTGTTGGAGCCTGCTGTATTAACATGTGTATGTATATTGTTCCTGGTGTATGATATTGTAGATATAATATAATACAATATAATATAAACCACCATTTAATATAGACCACTGTTTACTGTGATTAGTCCTGGTTATCTCAGCGCAATAAGACTGTGCATGCTCCGACAATGTCCTAGAATGGGAATTCTAGAGCATCCCATTGTTTTCACACAAACCTATACAGAGCCTGGAAACCAGTCTGAATGAGACATATGACTGGCTTGGATTGGCTCTCTCCTTATTTGGCCTACATGTTGAATTTATACTGAGGGAACCTGAATAGGAAGATGAATGTGATTTTAAAATTGAAGAAACCTCCCTTTGTAATATAAAAAAAATAATTTGTCCTATCTTATCAGACACTAAGCTAAAAATGCAAATCATCTGCAAGTTCTAATAGGGAACTTCAAGAAGCATAGTGGAAAAAAGGGACTAAGATTCAAAATAAAGATAATCAAACTAATGATAGTAAAGCAATCAATCTTGCAACTGAGAATGAAGATTCTGAAATCCTAGATAGCTTCTGTCTTTTAGGACCAACCATCAGTAAGAATTATGATGTAAACTAGCCCTTAGCAGAACAGCTATGAAGGCCCTGGAAAAGATGTTTAGATGCCACGATTTATCTATAAAAATCAGAATAATGTAAACAATAGTATTTCCTGTAACACTATGCAAATAAAATTAGGACTTTGAAAAGACAATATAGAAAGAGTACTGTTGCATTTGAAATTTAGGGTTGGAGAAGGCTCTTGAAAACAAATCAAATCAACATAAAAATTGTCATTCTAGGCACAAATAACCAAGCTCAAATTATCTACTTTGGACATATTTTGTGAAAACTAGCTTTCTGCATTACAAAGCTCTCTTTCTTTTTATAAAGCTCTCTTTATTTATATTATTTATACTTCATATTTTAACCAGCCATCTCCCTTTTGGAAAGGGAAAGAGGTAAGTTGGGTGGACTTGATTACAGGAACAATGAATGCACTATTGGAAGATCTGAAGGACCAGGTTGAGAACATAGATAAGTCAAATAGTTGTTGAGTTAGAACTGTTTGCTTAGTGACTATCTGAAATTATGACAGACTCCATAAAAGATACTTACCATCCAGATTCAAAGTTCCAATGGCTGGCCCTCCCCAGTTATGTGGCTACATTTTGGGTGCTAGACAACTTGCCAGTTGCAGCATTCTGCAGTGACATGACAATTTATAAGGTTTTTGGTGGAAACTGTCCCCATAGTGAACAATGGGTTTGCTTAATGATCCACTGCAAGAAGATTGTAAAATTGGGCGATGCCGGAACTCACACACATCATACAACCCGCCTTGCCTACCCTACAAGGTTCCATCCAAAAAAGGTGCCGGAACTCCGTTCTGGGCGGTCTATGAGAAAAAAAAGTCCTGGTAATACAACAGTCATAAGTCAAGGACTGGCTCTTTGTTGTTGCTAAGAATCTATACCAGTGGTGGCAAACCTTTTAGAGACCGAGTGCCCAAACTGCAACCCAAAACCCACTTATGTATTGCCGGGTCCTGGGTGGGTGTAGCCACTGGGTGGGCGTGGCTACAGTGGTCATGGAAGACTGGGTAGGCATGGCCTGGGTAGGCGTGGCCAGCTCAATGTTGCTCCTGGGGAGGGATGCCTGTGGGGGCCGGGCAGGGTTGGGGGAGCTCCAGGGGGTCTCTGGCAGGTGGGGCAGTGGGCAGGAGGGCATCTTGCTCAGCTGATGGCTTGGGGGGAAGAGGGCAGTTACACCTTCTCCCAAACGTTGCTGTCTCACAAAAGCAGGATGAAAACTCTAAAAAGCAACAAGGAAAAAAAGTTAAAACAGAAGAGTGTCTCATGATGGTTTTCTTCCCTGAGAGGGGTGAGGGGGCATGGGGGGAGGCTCCTGAGCCCCACAGCTCTTTTGAGGGGGGAGGAGGAGAGTGGGGAGAGGCTGTGCTGGGATCGGTGGCTCCTCATGCCTTCCGCTGCCCACCTGCACTCTTCTGCTGCAGATATTGTGGCTCCACTTGCCTGGCAGGGCGGGGGCACACTCATGCATGAGGACGCACATGGGGCTGCTGCATCGCTTTCTGTGCCATGCCAGGGCTGGGCTGGACTGGGCACAGAGCCTCCTCACCGCTTCTTCCCCCGCGGACATTGGGAGCGCCCACCTCACCTACCGCTCATCCCAAGGCAGCTGCTGCTGTCCGGTGCTCTTCAGCCCATCACCAGCCAGCTGGACGCGCCAAGCTCGGGCCAATGGAGGCTGGAGGGGAGCAAGAGCCACGGCTGCCCGGCTCCTCCGCCTGAGGATGCATGTGGGGAGAGGCGCCACCTGGCTCGGTAAGCCGCGATCCGCCCACAGGAGGATGGAGGGCTGGCCGGGGATGGGCACAATGCTGCCCACGGGAGGAATCTGACCAGCCACAGCCTGGGGAAGAGGCTGAGGGAGCCTGAAGGGAGGCAGGCATGGTGCTCAGGGGTAGCCGTTCTCCCCTCTCCCCTCACACTCCTGCAGAAGGGCTGGCTGGCTTCAGCATCATCTGGGCAGGCCTGGCTGTGCATCTGCCCAGCGGCACTAGTAGGCCCAGACTTACTTACTTACTTACTTCTCCCTCCCCTCCTTCCTTCCTCTCTCTCTCTCCCTTTCTCCAAAGTCCAAACTTATGTGTCCTCCTTCCCCCACTAGCCTTCTGCAAAGCACAAATGGACACCGCGTCCTTCTTGTCTTCTACAAACTCACGCCCACCATCACTTCCAAAGGCCATCTGCTCGCTCACTTGCTCTCTCACTGCATTCCCGCCAAAACCTGCTTTTATATGTTCCCCTCTCCCCGTCCAGCTCTCGCAGCTGTTCCCACAAAAGCGCTGCTGGATTCAGTTTCCCTGTCCTCTCCAGTTCCCACTAGTCAGGAGCACATGGAGAGGGGAAGGGGAGCACCCCTCTGGTGCGTGTGCTGACAAAAAGGGCTCTGCGTGCCCAGTCTGGCATGCATGACATAGGTTCGCCACCACAGATCTATATTGTACTATATGTACTGTACTGTATTTCTATGCCATGTGTACTGGCTTGATGGCATAGAGATATAAATTATTCTGTCATATTACATAGATGAATGTCGATCACTTTAGAAAAAAAAAATAACAGTGGTATAATAATAATAATAATAATAAAAATAATAATAATAATAATAATAGTTGGAAGGGACCTTTGGAGGTCATCTAGTCCAACCCCCTGCTCAGGCAGGAAACCCTATACCAGTGATGGCGAACCTTTTAGAGACTGAGTGCCCCCCCTGCCCACCCCACCCACCCGCAGGGCCACCCACTGCCTCTGCGGCCTGCCACAGCAGATCGCCCAGGCAGCCCAGCAGCACCATGATGGCCACACCATCCGCCCGTGCCCCACAGCATCATCTGCACACAATTGGGCACAAGGACGGAGTCTTGTCCCCATTGTAATGTCCTTGGCTGTGCTGCTCCGCAAGGGCCACACCCAGGGGCGACTCTCCTCTGGGGGGCTGCTGGTGAGGAGGGGGCCATGGGGGGAGGTGGGCCTGGGGCGACGGTGCGCGTGCCCACAGAGAGGGTGAGTGCCCCCTCTGGCACGTGTGCCATAGGTTTGCCACCACTGACCTATACTATTTCAGACAAACGGCTGTCCAGTCTCTTCTTAAAAATTTCCAGTGTTGGAGCATTCACAGCTTCTGGAGGCAGGTTGTTCTACTGATTAATTGTTCTAACTGTCAGGAAATTTTTTCTTAGTTCTCCAAAGTGCCTGAGGGGAGGACAAGAAGCAACGGATGGAAACTAATCAAGGAGAGAAGCAACCTAGAACTAAGGAGAAACTTCCTGACAGTTAGAGCAATTAACCAATGGAATAACCTGCCTCTAGAAGCGGTGAATGCTCCAACACTGGAAGTTTTTAAGAAGAGACTGGACAGCCATCTGTCCGAAATGGTGTAAGATTTCCTGCCTGAGCAGGGGGTTGGACTCGATGACCTCCAAAGTCCCTTCCAACTTTATTATTATTATTATTATAGGTTGCTTCTCTGTTTGGTTAGTTTCCATCCATTGCTTCTTGTCTTGCCTTCAGGTGCTTTGGAGAATAGCTTGACTCCCTCTTCTTTGTGGCAACCCCTGAGATATTGGAACACTGCTATCATGTCACCCCTAGTCCTTGTCTTCATTAAACTAGACATACCCAATTCCAGCAACTGTTCGTTATATGTTTTAGCCTCCAGTCATCATCTTTGTTGCTCTTCTCTGTATTCTTTCTAAGACATCTTTTTTACATTGTGTTGACAAAAACTGGATGCAGTATTCCAAGTGTGGCCTTACCAAGGCATTGTAAAGTGGTATTAACACTTCATGTGATCTTGATTCTATCCCTGTTAAAGCAGCCCAGCACTGTATTGGCTTTTTTGGCAGCTGCAGCACACTGCTGCCTCACACTTAAATGATTGTCCACTAGGACTCCGAGATCCCTCTCACAATTACTACTATTGAGCAAGGTACCACTTATACTATATCTGTGCATTTGGTTTTTCTTGCCTAAATGTAGAACCTTACTTTTTTCACCATTGAATTTTATTTTGTTAGATAACACCCAATGTTCAAGTCTGTCAAGATCCTTCTGTATCTTGAGCCTATCTTCTGGAGTGTTGGCTATTCCTGCAGCTTGGTGTCATCTGCAAATTTGATGAGTTTCCCATCTATTCCCTCATCCAAATCATTGATGAAGATGTTGAAGAGCACTGGGCCCAGAACAGAGCCCTGGGGCACCCCACTACACACTTCCCTCCATGTAGATGCAGTTCCATTGAGGACCACACACTGAGTACGGCTGGTCAGCCAGCTACGAATCCATCTGGTGGTGATGCTGTCTAACCCACATTTTTTAATCTTATCAAGTAGTAGGTTGTGGTCTACTTTATCAAATGCTTTATCAAATGCTTTACTGAAGTCCAAGTAAATTATATCCACAGCATTCCACTGATCCACTCATTTTGTTACCTGGTCAAAGAATGCAATAATATTTGTCTGGCTTGATTTGTTTTTGATAAACCCGTTGGCTTTTGGTAATGACTTTGTTTGCCTCTAGGTGTTTGCTTGATTATTTTTCCCCAGAATCTTCCCAGGTATTGAGATCAGGCTGATAGGTCTATAGTTTCCTGGATCCATTTTTTTTCTTTTTTGAAGATGGCAACTATATCAGCTCTTTTCCAGTCCTCTGGTAGTTCCCCTGTGTTCCAGAACATGATTTCTTCATGTTTAATGAACAGATGTGTATATTTTTTAATGATCTGACAAGCTGCAACCCCATAGGATGTACAGACCCAAAGAAATATGGGGTTGGAGGGTAGGGGTGCAAGAATATAGTCTTAGCATGCACAAGCCCCTGCTAGTTACAAGTATATAATTATGGGGGGGGGGAGAATAAAATCAAGGGGGTTATGCAGACAAAAAAATCCTTCTCTTTTATTAATAAAATAGTTTAGAAAGGTGAAAAGAGAACACTCTCTTCCTTCAGTAATATTACATGGGCAGGTCCATTATAGATAACTGTTTAATTTATGCAGGTCAATTATAGATAGATAACAGTTTAATTTATAAGGCTGAAAATCAGCTGAGATTTAATTCAATAATGAATTTAAAAACAAACTCTGAAGGTAGAATCTTTTTGAAAACTTTTGTAATCAATTCAGCTAAGAATCTTTTCTAAACTTAAAATGCACCGTGACTCCTCCTTTCCTTAGATGGCAGCTTCTCACCAAAGGCTAGAATTTTAAAAGGATATCCTACCATTTTGATTTCTATTATTAGAGGTTCAAAATAAATTGTTTGCTCTAAGTGGATATTACTTTTGCAACTGCAATAGCAAAACCTGATAAGTTTAATCAAAATATTTGTTAACATGCCATTACTAACCTGAGTCACAAATTGTACATTCAAGTTCAGAGGTTTGTGATCTCAATATTATTGAACATTATAGTGGCATTGCCTTGAAAGGAAAATGTAGATTTTTTTTCTCCCAAGTTTAACTTTTCCCAAGTATTGTTGTGACAGCAATATGCAAACATCTTAATTTTTCTTCAGTCATCGAAACACACTCTTTTGTATTGTTATGTATGAAAAGTTTTTAACATGATTGCTACTGCAAGAAGGCTTTAATAATTCCAATGGGGAACTGGATACTGGAACAAACAGTTCTGAGAGCAATAAATAGAAGCTTCTGTTTGCCCTGTACAGAGCTGGGCTTTATTTAGATTTTGTCACTTGGTTTGTAAGTGAATGTGTGTGCACACCTCCATTGTTACAAAAAGCTCACACAGAGGGAGCATAAATAAAAGGATTATGACAAATGCAAAACAAGAAAACTTTGTGCTAAACAAGTCTCTTTAAATGAATTGGTATCAATTCTAAAATCTCAATGAGCAGTGAGAGTAAAAAAAAAGGCTTAATAAGCAGTCTGAAGGCAATTTATTCTTTTATTATAAATTTAGAGTGAATGACCAGTGAAAAAGGATCACAATGGTGTATCAAGAAAGCTCATATATCAAAATTTTAGCAGCATTTCAACAGTTCTGGGCTCCCAACTTTCTTCAAGCACTGCTTCCTCAAATCCTTTTCAGTAAATACAGTCTGAATACAATAAGTAATACGTTTTAAACCACAGAGCAGTCTTCTGGGAAAAAAAACACAGGAATTGTACAAACATTGTGATTAATGCCAAAGAACACCTCAAATGTTAATGCTTCAGAGATCCATAGCAATAAAAGGACACCAAATATTGTCTCTTAACTGCTATTCAGGAAACATCTTATTAAATGCACAGACAATTAATTACATCAATTTGCAGCTTTATTGATAGATCTATCTACTAATATATTTATTTTATAAAACACAGGACTGGCAAACTAAGATAATTCCTCAAAAAGTAAACATGATTTCTTATACAATCTGTTATATTATTTTTAGCAATGTGGGAACTGCAACATTATCAATCTTTTCACTCATTGGCATCCTGTGACTGGTGAACAACATGCTGTGGATATTTCCATGTCAGCATTAACCTGGAGCAATGTGGGTACATGCAGCTATAGGGTGGACTCTGCTAGTTTGGCTGAGATGTTACATTGAGATGTTACCAAAGGACAAAAACTATGCTGCAACAGATTTCATTTCATCAACTGTTAGTATCAGAAGTAATCTTTCCAAATGCTTCTAGGAGTTAGCATTGATTATTAAAAGCTCTCCGCAGTGCCCGTTTAACTGCCAAACACTTCTTACTTGAGTAATTTCCTTTTTCTTTAGATACTGAAATGTCACAACGAATGTGCACACTGCCATATTGCTCAATTCCACTGCATAAATAAGATTTACTGGATATAATCATAGAAACAAGGCAGAACTTCAGTTTTATCTTTCTTTTCCTGAACTTGTTCATTAGATTAATGGTAATGAACTAGAATGAGAATCACATACAAGAGATGGCAAGCATCTTTTAAAAAAAATTTGAACTCATCATATATAAAAGCAGAGAGTTGGATTTCTAAAAAAATAAATGCAGTGGGTAATAGATGATATACAGACTGCAACCATATGATGCTTTCCTACTTACAGGGAAATGTTAATATTATCTTGGCATTGCTGGTATTTGATGAATAGAAAAAAATACTAATTAAAAATATTTAGGGAAGAGCAATAGCAAATACACATACTGACAAACAGTATAATACTGTCAAGCTATTCCCCTTCTTTGGTACTGTCTAAACTTTCTTATCCAAAATATATAAGGGAAATGCAACATTAAAAAGCTACATTTTAAAAGTATTTATAAAATCAATGTTCGTACAGTATTATATATAACAATATGATATGAACCACATTTTTACTAATTACTTCCGTAATATTTTGTTTCAGTATCGTTAACTTTTTTTCAAAAAAGAATCTTACCCAGTTTGCATTTTGCTTCATCATATATTAAATTGACAAATGTCCCAGCTTCTCTAATGGGTTTTAAAAACCAACACTAAATGATACATTATATACATGTTTTACTAGAGATTAAGTTCTAGGCAATTATTTTCATCTCATTTATAACTTAAGGTCGTATTATCAACTATAAGCGTGTATGTATATGGGTGTGTGTCTATGCACACACATACACATATATTGTACAGAAGAAATGGCACCAATGACACTGATAGTATGTAGAGTAGATGTTAGATACTGAGGATAAATGACTTGCAGACTATCTCTAACTGTATGGTTGATCAGGGAGTTCTGCATTCTGAGGGCGAGATGTTGCCTTCTTTTACTTAAAAGAGATACTCCCTTTTTTTCTGGAGTATCAGACATATGGTATTATTCCATACATAAAGATTGCCATGATGCCAGCACTGAATAAGCCAGCTACAGGAACAGTCACAAACCAAGCTAGAAAGATATTGCGGAAAAGATGCCAATCAACAGCCTTCTTGGACCGTATCCAACCAACAGCTACCACAGAACCAACCTTGGGAATTTGAGAAGAAAGTTAAAATTAAATATATCTTAACATGTTATCTTAGTATGATACACACACACACATACACGACTGAGGGTCAATAAATTTTGCTTGTTTCAATAGCCAGGAATTCTTTATGGTCACCATCATTCCACTACTCTGTGAGTTCTCTGGCACACAGCAGTGATTTGGGGGAATGGATGGGTTAGTTATCATGCCTGGTTTTGACTACAATCAGAGTAAACACAATAAGTATGTCTAATGTCTGATACAATGAAAAACTGTTCACGTTAATGTTAAATAAGTTACATACTAATGCTAGGTATAAATGACATCCCAACTCTCCACTTTCTCAACATTGTCAGGAAAGTTAATATGCTGTGGCCATTAAACAGCTATATTTATGGACCCCAGTTTATAAACAAATGCCAGTCACTGATGCCCAAAGTTAAAAAGCTTTGAAAAATTGCTGACATTTACATTTCTTCTTCATTTTTACATGGAGCAAGTTTAATAAATGCTGTCAACCAAAGATCTTTTCTAGCTCTGCTACATAGAGTATTTTTTACTGAAAATGCCTGAAAAGGAATGTAGGTTCCTTTTTCCACATAAGTGCCTGCTTCATAGGTACATGAATTTACAGAAATGCATATTTCTATAGATATATATTCCACTTTGCTTATCATTTCTTGGTAAATCAAATCATATTCAGATTTTAAAAAGTTTCAATTCTATCCAATTATTGACAACAGCATAATCCACTTAGTGTATCTTAAAAGCTAGTCAAATGACCTTTTCTGATCAACCAATTCTGACCCCATTATTTTGGAAATGGATTGCAAACAAACAAATGAACCAATAAATAAATTCCAAACTCTGTTGTATGATCCCAGAAAAATGTGGCTGCTTTAAAAGGTTGTAAACATGCTATGTTAAGTGCTCTAAAGTAACTTTTGGAAATCAAATCCAAAAAACCGCAAAGCCTTAGAATAAATATGTATTGAAACTAATAAGTTGCTTCTACACATTTCTATCTGGATTTGATGACTTTTCAATCCCTCTTAATTGCCAACTGAATGATTAACAGCAAAGATTAGGACACCATCTAGAATGGCATTCCATGAAGCATCAGCACCTATTTCAAAGAAAACAAATATGGTTACACTCTTCTTATGTGCACAAGAATGAATGATCTAAAGCAGTGGTGGCGAACCTATGGCACGGGTGCCAGAGGCGGCACTCAGAGCCCTCTCTGTGGGCACGCGCGCCGTCGCCCCAGTCCTAGGTCTTCAGCTGGGTTTTATAAAACCTTTTCGCTTTAGGCCTCCGCCGTCGTGTGCAAAAAAAAAAAAAAAAAAAAAAAGGTTCAATCAGTCAATTTCAACTTCTTGTGGGAAAGAAAAAGATCTTGCAAAGTTGGAATTGACTGATTGAAATTTTTAGTCCCACCCAGTCTGCCATTACCACCACAGCCACACCCACCCAGTGGGCCACGTCCACTCAATTGGCCACACCCAGCCAATAGGCCACACCCACCCGGCACCCGGCGATGCATAAGTGGGTTTTGGGTTGCAGTTTGGGCACTCGGTCTCTAAAAGGTTCGCCATCACTGATCTAAAGAATGAATTCTTTAAATCATGTAATATACATTGGCAGTGTAGCTGTAGCACATTTTTAACAGCACTGAGCAGGCACAGCAGAAACCTAGGGAAGTATTGGAGGATATAATCTTCAGCATTCAAGAATGACACATGACAGTGCCCGTAACTAAAATTCAACTGCTAACTGATCAACTATTGCATATTAAATGGGAGGATAGTTATTAAATCTCCTATAGTCCCAAGTCTTGCTTCCAAGCTCTTTATTTCTGTTACAAGGGCATGAATAGTGTTCAGTTGTTCTTTTATCTGGACCTGAAATCTGCAAGTATGTGACTGTTAATTGCAGTATCTCAGCCCATTATTTCAATGCATTTCATACTGGAATATAAACAGTATCTACACTTCATCCTACTATATCCAATAATCAGTACTCCTAGATGCTTTGTACTGGCTTCACCTCTTGCTCATGCTTTTTATTTATTTATTTATTTATTATTTGAATTTATATCCCGCCCTTCTCCTTGCGGACTCAGGGCGGCTGACAATCAATTAAAAACACCACTAACAATCACAAGTTAAAATTAATTAAAATGAAATATTTAAATTGTCTAATTAAAAAGTAATTAAAAACCCCTCTAAAAAACCCCTCTTAAAAATTATCCTAGGCCANAGCCATGTCTTGAGGGCGCGGCGGAAGGAAGGGAGATCAGGGATCACCCTGATCTCTGGGGGCAGCTCATTCCAGAGGGTGGGAGCTCCCACAGAGAAGGCCCTCCCCCTTGGGGTCGCCAGCCGGCACTGTCTGGCCGACGGCACCCTGAGGAGACCCACCCTGTGGGAGCGTACTGGCCGATGGGAGGTAATCTGTTTTTCTTACAATTTCCAGCTCATCAGACTCACCAGTAATATCTCCATCACTTTTCTTTTGATAGCTTTTTTCTTCTTTTCAACAAAATTAAGAAAAAGACTAGAGGGAATGGGACATGTAAAAACTAACAGATGTGTTTGAAGTTCTAGCCTGGTTATCATAGTTGACTTGTTACATAGCCCTGCTTGCAACCAGACAACAGTAACAGGAGTGGGGAGGGAAGGCATTGGAATGTAGGGGAGGTTTGGGAGGGAACTCTGGAATGCAAGTGTGCCGCCTGGAAGCGTGAGACAGACCCAAACCCCAAGGCCATCGCCTGGGAATGTTCGAGGCAGACAGGCAGTTTGCAAAATAAAAAAAGGTCCAACTGATTGGGAGGGGGGGGAGTTTTCTTATGCTATTTTTGTGCAAAAATGTCAGAACTTTCTTTTCTACTTTGTATCAATATGGCTTTTCATTAAAGTTATACTTTTGGAGAAAAATGTCCCAGGAGTTTCTTTTGCTGCTTAAAGCAATGGGATGTTGACATTAAGCCAGTTCTCACAGTAATAGCTTACCTGGGTTCCACCAGGAGACAAAACCTGAGATATTGGCAACAGCCAAAAACACAGAAGGAAAAAAGCCGGGGAGAGATCTCAGCTTGGGAAGAGCCAATGCTGCCTCAGGCTGGAGCCAGAGTGCAGGCCACTGGCATGTGGCCAAAACTAAGACTCAAGAAATCCAAGCAGCCAGGGAAAAGTGAGAGATGCCCCATACCAAGGAGTGAAGACCCACTGGACGGTGAATATAGACAAGGCAGCAAATGCCAAAGACCCCCTTCTCCCTGCTGGAGTCAACGTGGTCTGAAGCAGCAACAAAGAGCAAAGCAGTTAGCTGAATGGGATGACCCTGCTGAGTGGAAGATCCCGACTGCCAGCCGCAGCCCATCAATGGAGTAGCTAGGAGAGAAGTTTGGAGGGATGGAGATTTGTGTTGTGGCAACACCAGGAGCCGCCTCCGCCACTGGCCCAGGAGTTGTGGAAATCCTAGCAGCCCTGACGACTCTCCTCCTATCCTTCAGCCAGCGGTACCAGCAGCTGAATCTGCAATTGGAGCCCTGGTGCAAGTTACAGTGAGAGCAGCCTTTGCAGCTGGGATCCCAGCACTGGTAGTGACAGGTGGCATTCCACCTCTTGGATACGTCCTAGTGTCGGAAGAACAGCAGCCACCCTTTCTTGGTGGTCCGCCTTGATGGTCGCCAAGGCACCTAGCTCATTTCTTGGCTCAAGCCTGGCACCACACGGAATGCTATGGAACGATGTATCTGGATGACGTGGCATGGGTCCATGTCATTGTGGTCAACCTGGAAGAAGGTGCCTCAGAATAGCTAGTGTCGCTGCATGATGAGGGCAACTCTGAGTTAGATGACCTCAAGGCTATTATGCAAACATTAAGAGCATGGTTTGAGGCCCCCCGGCAGCCCAACATGCAGAAGCCCATATCAGTGCTGTAAAGCAAGGGAAGCGACCGGTGATGGAATACATCCAAGACTTCCGCCGTCTAGTCTGCCATCTGGGAGACTGGCCTGAGCACTTACTGGTTTACTATTTCCGAGAGGGGCTGAACAAGGAACTGTATCGCAATTGCCTACCCCAGGGGGGTGTATGGCAACCTGCAAGCATGGTACCGTATGACCACAGAGGTAGAGACTGACCTGATGGAATTCTATGAACACTCTGGGCAGAAGAATCAGTCCCACCAGCCAGCAGAGAGGCGAGCAGCTCCTAGGGGAGGCACAGGAGGTGTGCCGCCAGCCAGAGGAGAAGTATTGTGCTGCCGAATACCTCGCACCACAGCCAATGACCACTCCCTCCCCTTCCAAGCCAATCAAAGAAAAAGGCTCCACCAAAGCCAAAAGAGAAAATGTGTGCAGGGCAACAGGTTGTAGAGTTCTCCCTTTTGTCCAGTGAAGGGGAGGGAACTCCAGCCTGTCAAGATGGGACTAGTCTTCTATGACAGCAAAGGAGAAGGCGACCTGATGGTAAGTAGCACCATCATCCCCATGACTACTAGGATGGAGATTTCGGTGATCTGCTCAGGGGTAAAGCGGATCCTTACGGCCTTGCTGGATGTGGGGTGCACCAGGTGCCTGGTCAGCCCCCAAGTGTTAGAGAAGATAGGAATGTAGCTAAGGAAGCCCATAGCATTTTCCCTGCTGGACATTCTATAACAGGTGGAGTGCCAGTAACTGAGCCTGTGAAGGTAGAAGCTAGGACTCACACAGAGACTATTTGATTTACTGTGGCCTCGGAGATGACAGAGGCCATGGTCCTGGGTCTGGCATGGTGAAAAAAATGGAGCCCATCTGCCAATTGGGATAGAGACAAGTGGTGGATGTGAAGAAAACTATCCAACCAGCAAGAGTTAGAGAAAGTGCTAAGAAGCCACCCTGTGCCTGAAGCTAAGAAAGCAAAACCGGAACCTGCCAATAAACTAAAGGGAAGTGGCAGTTTAGAGCCGCTGATTCTCAAGGAATATCACATCCTGGCCAAGGTCTTTGGCAAAAAGAAATCCGATGCACTTCCGCCCCATAAACTGTGTAATTGAGATAGTGCCTGGGGTTAAACTGCCAAAGCCAAAACTATATCCAATGACATCTCTAGGGAAATGGAGGAGCTCTGCACATTCATAGACAAAAATTTAGCCAAGGACTTCATTCAACCAGCTAGGTCAAAGATGGCAGCCCCCCCTGTGGTTTTCAAAGAAAAGAAAGATGGGTCCCTTAGGCTTTGCTAAACTGTATATGCATAGAGAATATGTACCCTTCCCTCTAATGAAGGACATGTTGGGCCACCTTGCAAAGGAGAGGGTTTTCGTGAAGTTGGACTTGAGGGAGGCATATTACTGAGTGAAAACTAAGAAGTGTGTGTGTGTGTGTGTGTGAATAGAAAACAGTGTTCAACTGCCTTCAGGGTTGTTACCAGTTCCGGATGATGCCATTTCGGCTGCAGGGGGCCCCAGCAGTGTTCATGGAGTTAATAAACTAAGTCCTTGAGCATTTGCACAAGGCAGGTCCTGGTGTATCTGGATGATATATTGATCTATACAAAACCAAAGGAAGAGCATGTGAAATTGGTCAGAGCAGTGCTCAAAAAGCTGCAGAGGACTCAGCTTTTCCTGAAGTTGTCCAAGTGTGATTTCCATAAGATCAGCTTAGACTACCTAAGGTACAGGATTTCGAAATATAGCTTAGAGATGGATCCCGGGAAAGTCTGAATGATCTTAGAATGGGAGCCTCCACGAACACAGAGGCAACTACAGAGTTTCCTTAGCTTCGTGAATTTCTATCATCAATTCATCCCATTTGCTCAAATCATCCTGCTGATCACAAATTTGATGAAAACAAAAGGGGAAGCTAAGTCCAGCCCTACCCAGCCCCTGAATTTATCACTCGAATGCCAAGCCATAGTCGAAAAGCTAAAATGCCTTTTTGCCGCTGAGCCAGTCCTAAAACACCCTGACCCAGACAAGCCCTTTATAATATAAACAGATGCCAGGGACATGGCCATGGGGCAGTGCTGTTCTAGAAGAATGCTAAAGAAGAATTGTAGCCATGCAGCTACACATCCCACAAGCTTTCTGAGACTGAGAGACGATGGGCCGGGAGAAGGAAGTCTACATGGTCCATTAGGCTCTCTTAACCTGGAGGCAATTCCTGGAAGGCAGTAAAGTTCCCATCGAGGTGTAGACAGACCACAAAAACCTAGAAGCATTGAAGGCTCCCCGAAAGCTGTCTCCCAAACAGATCCAGTGGGTCAGTACTTAAACCACATTAACTTCATTCTCCGCTACCTACCGGGAAGGCAAAATTTCTTCATAGACGCTCTCTCGAATCCCACAGTACAACAGTGCTGAGAAGAGGTAGTTAATTCTATCATCCCCTCCAAGCAAATAGCAACACCAGTCCTCACAAGACAACTGGAAGCCTTATCATCAACACTGACCAAGGATCTAATGCAACCACTAATTTTCTTTCTGGAGGGTTGGCATGTCATAATTGACTCGCTAAGCAGCCCTGCTCGCAAGAAGACAATAGTAACGGGAGTGGGAGGAAAGGCATTGGAATGTAAGGGAGGTTTGGAAGGGAATTCTGGAGTGCAAGCTTGCTACCTGGAAGCATAAGACAAACCCAAACCACAAGATCATTGCCTGGGAATGTCTAAGGCAGACAGGCCATTTCCAAAATAAAACAAGTGCAACTGATTGGTGAACAATGGAGAATGGGAGCTGAGGGGGAGAAGGGAAAGTTTACCTATGCTGTTTGTGCACGAAAATGTTTTCTGTACCCATATGGCTTTTCAATAAAGTTATACTCTTGGAGAAAAAATGTCCCAGGAATTTCTTTTGCTGCTTAATGTAGTGGGACAGTTGACATTGGCTTTAAAAGGGATTTATAGAGAAAGAATGTGGAATACTAGTACAAACTGAATATAAAAAGAACCAAATTTTATTTAAACATTGAACTAAAAATGCAATTTACGTGTTTTAATTTTTTTTCTCCAAATCTTAAAAGGGCATCAGTGATACTGGTTTTTAGATGCAACTTAGTGTACTTATTTTAATGACAACACATATTAGAAAAGCAGTTAAATTCATCACTGAAAAGCTACAACAATTTCTAGAATTTCAAACAGCTAGGCTTATATTGGCTTGAAATTAAACACCATTTGCCTTCAAATAGGAAAGTTGTGATTTAGACTGCACTGCACTGCACTTGTGGTGCTCCCCCCAATTCTATAATCCACAAGTGTTCAATATGGAAAAAAAAATCTTTGTGAGAAAAATACTAATAATGCAAAGCTAGCATTAAGATTAGTATGCAGAAGCAAGAATATTAAAATGTTAAGAAGTTTATTGCTTGTTAATTGACTATTAAAATAATACTACAATGTAATTCACAAGTTGCAAAAATAATAAGCAATAAAAGAATAAACTATCTATGGTCTGTACAATTTAATATTTGTTTTAAAAATCAGTTTCCTATTATTTGGAAAAATTTATCACTCAAAATTTTTAAAGCATTTTTGAAAGTAAATAAAAATGCTACATTTTGATTATTGATATTATAAGCAATATAATATATTGTACATCATGAGACATTACATGGTGAAGGCAAAATGGGGGAAAATCAGAATTTGCTACTTATTTATGTTCTTAAATGATTGTGAATGTGTTTAATTGGCATGACCACTGCAAACTCCAATACCTTGCAATGAGTGGAGCTTATTGGAATACCCACATTTGAGGCTACAAGTACGGTTAGCGCACACATAACTTCAATGCAAAATCCACTGTGAAGAAATAAAAAGAGACAGATGGAGATTTTGTAGCGTAAAAGTGACAAACAGGAAATCCCATGCCATGCATTCATCAGGAAAGTAGCAGGATGTAAAGTGTCAGAACCTCTTGGCAAAGAAGAACAGCAGCAGATCAAAGTTCATGTGGCATGACCTACAGAAAAAATATGGCTATTCAGAGCCAAATCTATCAACAAGGTTTGAGAGAGAGAGCACTTAGGGAAAGCCTAATACATTTTTTTAGCTTATTGTATTCATAGTAATGAACAAGAATCATTTAGACTTTCTTTATCAGGTGATAAAGTGCCTTAGTTCTAATCTCATTATTAGATGTTTTTCCCTTTTGTTTTTAAAATGTAGATAGAATTTTGATTTGATACTCTTGTGCAATTGCATAGTCATATGAATAACTGTGCATCAAATAAAAAGCACATTAGTTTTTGCACAAGATCTGTGAAATTAACAGGGCATGCAAAAATCCAATGGCTGCCTTTTAAAGGAATACATAAGTACATAAAATTGGTATGACTATGCATTTAGTTTTGAGTAAGTGCTCACAAACTTAAAAATGCTCAGCTGCATAAAACTGAAAGATAATGAAATGTTTGAGAAGGGAAGCAAGACTACCTATACCATGAATTTTATAAAAATATAAAGAGGAATATCTTCTACATCCAATTTACATTTCCTACTGTGGTATCATGCCATTATGAACTGATCTGAGCAGCAAGGTTAAAAATAAATAAATATGAATAATCCAGACCAGCTTGGCTGCAATCACAGGGCAAAGGCATACCTTGCAGTGTGTAGTACTGACAGGAAGTCCAACATTGGAAGCTATCACAACTGTGAACGCCGAAGCCAACTCAATAGTGAAACCACTGCAGGAAGCATAAGAAAACACTTCACAGTCACTCTTTTTAAAAAAATCTTGATCTATCAATCTGGGTTTATACCTTACAACATGCCAAAATCTTACCCGTTCTTCTTCAAATGCTTTCCTCCAATGTTTGGTCATTGAGTTATATTAAGAGAATAAGAAGCTGCTGGATAATGAAAACTAGATACACACACATACATCCAGATTAAATTAGTGAAGCAGCTTTCTGGTACCTGATATCTAATCTATATTCCAAGAAATTAAGGCTTAATTAGCAATTAGGTTAGCAGCAGAATTCTAGTATGCATTAAAAACAAATAGAAATCATGGATTCAGTTTTGGGAAGCACATGGAAAACTACATTGATTTATGTCTTTTCTCTATGCTATTCAAGACATTGTCAGATTTTCCTGCTTAACTAGACCTCAACAATTTAGGCATATTATGTTAGTTTAAAGACAAGATATTCAACTAAGTTCAAAAGCAAAAATAATTAGGGGCAAAGGTGCCATCACAAAATTTATCAAAGTAAGCAGTATCCAGTCAACATGCACTTACCTTGATGGTGTGATAGGTGTGAGGTCTTTCCCCATTGTTTGGATCACTCTTCGTCCCCAGACCCAGAGGCCTACACAGATGCCAACACCTCCATACAACAGCAGCCAAACAGGAGTAGAAGAATCTTGCGCTACATGACCCTGATCATATATAAGCCAGAGGGCAACCAAAGGACCTATAGCATTGCTAGAGAAGAAAATATAACATCAAATCCTAAATATTTTGCTGAAATAACCCACACACTTTCTTAACGTACATCAGACTAGCTTCTTACAAAAACCTATTTTTGTATAAGCATTAGCTTTGTACTGTCTTCTCCTTCAATGTTCTTAATTTCTTCCTTCCCTTAGCATAATGATCATGCTGTTATGCTATTAGAGAATACCAAAATGACACTTGTGCATGACTCATGACTATTACTTGGTAAAAATCTACACTTAACATAGACCAGCCATTAAAGTACTTTGATGATTTTGTATGATATTCATGTCCTGATGACTTCAGAATTATAATAGTACAACAACATTAGCCCCAAGTTCATTTATGAGCTCAAATCCAACAATTGGCTTGAAGCTCTAAATGGTATCAAGTCTGGGTACCTCAGGCAATGTTTTCCCTGTCGCAAATCTATGTATTTACCAAGAGGAGTCTAAAAGAGACCTTGTTTTATATTCATCTCTAACCCAAAGAATGAAGAGATCAAAAGCAGAGGGTCCCTCCTACTCTTCCTCAATGTTCAGGACCATGTACATGGACCATTAAAAATCATGCAATTAAAAGGCGGCTGGAATTTGAAAATAAAATATAGGACTCAATACATAAACATATGGAATACATAATGGACATTAAAAAAAGTCCTAGGAATTTTATGAAAAGTGATGCCAGACATTAGGGCTCTTTCAGTCTGACAAATGACTCAAGACTTCATTTTTCTGCTATTTGTTGAGCAGTCGGACTTTTGGGCAAGCCTGGAAAAAGTTGTGGTTGTTTTAAGGAAATCCAATTGATACAACAACCATCTATTATCTTGATGTGACAAAACATACATCAAATCCTGCTCATTTTTTCTGAGACTCGTTGTGCAATAATACCCACTTAAAAGACAGCAATTGTAGTGTTTCAAAAGCAGAATGATTATTTCATTTGGTTTATAACCCATGATTAAGATGAGATGAGGGATATTCAAAGAAGATCTGAGGGAGGGAGAATAATGCTCTGTTACTTTACTACCATTATTAACATACAGCAATTCTGAGCAATGTCTATTTGTCGCTGGACAAATAAATTGAATACATTTCACTACAATGAAATTTACAATAAATACATTTAAAACAAATCTGAAATGAGCTTAGAGTATTTAAGTTTCTAAATAGAGTATTTCAAGTTTTAAATTTTTCAGTTTTAAACCATTTTACATACTGCTAATAAATACGTATGTTCATTACAGAAAATAAATTTCCCAACAAAATTTAATGTCTTGTTATTTTAAAGCAGAGAAATGAAGGTCAGGGAGAAGAGCAAGAGAAGAGAAGAGAGACTTATTGAGGTTGATTGCTTTTCATATAGTTACCAATGGAAAAAGAGAATTCTATCCATCTATTTATTAAATTTATATCCTGGTTTTCATTCAGGAGCTCAAAACAGCATAAATAGTGTTTCTTTTCCTATTTATGTTCAAACAACAAACCTGTGAAGTAATTTGAGCTGAAAGAGAATGACTGAACTAGTCATCTGTGAACTCCTGTGGCTGAGGATGGATCAGAATCATTATTTCCTGGCTCTTAATCCAACAACTTAACCATTACTTACACTATCACAGCAATGTTTTATTGGGTTTCAGCAACTTTTTATTCTCATGCTTATGCATGAAATGCAATATATAAACTCACAAATCTAAAACTGCAATTGGAATTTGCCCAAGTAGTTCAATTTACCAGAAAAACCTATTAGCGGTGCTTCATTTTAAGAATGTGAGCTAAAACTCAGCAATACTCTTTTTAGTGTTTCTTTGGAAGGAGCTTCAAAGCAGACATTCAGTTGGTTCTTACCCTAATTGGCTTCCAGAAGGTACTCAAAACAGAGCTCTTCCATGGAGCATTTGGGCCTTGACACCATATTGGTTTGATTGATTTAATTTTATTCTGAGTTTTCATTAGTTTGTTGATAGTTTATTGTTTGGTTTTTATTTACTGCATTTCATTTCTTACATATATTTGTATACCACCAAGAGTTCTTAGGGCCTTTGCAGTTTATAAATGTAATTAATATTCACTACCATCTTGGTGGCCAATTTTTCTATCTTATAACATTAGTTGGATAATTTCTAGTTCCTGGTTGGCACTATTTGCATTGTGTTATTCCTCAGTGAATCAAAATATTGATATAGAAGTTAAACAGCATCAGTTAAAAACTAGGGAAACAAGACCTGTTTTAATTGAATTTTTATAATGTTAATAAGATACAGTGGCTATACCTCTTTAATAAATAAATTTGAAATTTGTGATCAAAATAGAATGATGCATGGTTGTCACACAGTGACCCTCCAAGCTAAGAAAGCATCAATTTAATTATCAGAGGGACAACAAAAGTGCTAAATACAATAGCCCAAGTTTAGTACATCAGCACCAGTCCTTTCTCAGTCCAGTGGCAATGGAGATGGAATCCAGAGAATGTATAATTCAGGGACTGAAGACAGCCCCCAACTAGCACTGATTATAATTAGTCTAAGTGCCTTGCCAAAATATCCAGCAGGAATCAAGGGCAATAGTTCTACATGACAGAGTGCAAAGCAAATATGAAATGGTTAACAAAATCTTTTAAAATTAGAGCCATTGATTTCAAATGACATAAAACTAAACATTTGTACCTAGGCCCACCAATTTCCTCGGGCACCGGAGCCAAGTTGTTTAGAGTTTCCTCCTGGGAGGGGTATTATAAATTTGGGTTCCTGATCGCTTATTGAATTTTGTTGTTGCGTTTAACCATCTTGTTAATTGTACACTGCCCAGAATTGCAGTTGTTCAAGCTGAGCTGCTATACCAATTTCTTCAATTAAATAAATAACAAAAATGCATGTACAGAAACCATTAACCACTAACAAAAAAGAAACTCATGGACAAATGGTTGTCCAATCTCTTCTTAAAAACTTCCAGTGATGGAGCACACACAACTTCTGAAGGCAAGTCATTCCACTGCTTAATTATTCTCTGTCAGGAAATTTCTCCTTAGTTCTAGGTTGCTTCTCTCCTTGATTAGTTTCAATCCATTGCTTTTTGTGTATGTCCATGCACAAGGTGCTCTGGAAAATAGGTTGACCCCCTCTTCTTGGTGGCAGCCCCTCAAATACAAAATGAAGGCCATGGGGAGATAGCCAATCCAAAACATTTCCTCCCAGAAAGAAACTTTCTTTCCAGTTACAACTAGCCTTTCACGATGCACTGTATCATCCCAGTTTATTTCTGTCTTCTTGCTGATATTTCTAAATAAAGCACTGGCTTGCACTCATAAACTGCTTTATTTTCTAGTGATACCAATTAGGGCAAGAGACATCTTGGAAATAACAGATTTTTGCTTAATTTTTATTATAGGAATCTATAGAATAATAAAGGCAGGTATGTTTGGGAATTTAGACATCATGAGATGATGGGTTGCAAGCTGTCTATTTCTGCATTATCTTTCTATCCGGTTTTCAGCATGTAAAAATTTGCTGATCATTATCCTCCTTATCCTTAAACTTCACAAAGAGATACAATATAAGTGAAAGACAGCTTGTATAATTTTTATCTGTTCTCTAGTAGTAATTTTTTTTCTGAGGGAGAGAAAGATACGTGTTAACCCAGTTTCTGATCAGAGAGAGAAAAAATACCACAATTGTAGATACAATCACTAGCTAGCTGAGGAAAAATATTCAGCTTCCAAATACTCTGAATTTCTCCTGTGATTCCTTCAGGAAAACTAAGAAAAACTGTTCATTCTGTAAACATTGTAGAATCCTTATTATGTTATTAAGAACTATCAAGGACACAAAACTATGCCAGCTTTTAAATTCTAATGAATTCTTCATCAAACTACATCAGGAGCTACCTCTTTTTCCCTCTTTCCCTGGGCTCTATTTTATCTTGCTAGATATATATACACCATTGTGTGATGTTCAATCAGTCTAATAAAGATACTAGGGACTCAATGCTGGATTTTTTTTTTACTAGCAAAACTCCCTTTGTTTTTGACATAATGTGGAAATTTAGGTGTTCAGCAGCAGGATCCTGCAGCAAGTGAAGAGGATTTTATACCATCGGAAATGGGAGCAATTCTGTAAAGATGCCTATCGTTCAACTAGTAGACAAGTAAGCAGGGCTCCCAGTGAATGTATACTGAAGTAATATTTATCCTAGCTACTTAGTAGGATGTTAGTTTTCTATAGGTATAAAATTAGGCTGATTACATTGATATAAACATAAATCTACTGTAATTTCTATATTTTCTAACCACTTACGCATAAATCTGTATAATTTAACTAAAGAAAAACACATTAGTGTTAATAATTTTATATTTTAAAAAATAGGACAGTAACCATTTGTCTATTAGTTTCAATAGTTTTGAAGAATTTTCAGCACAACATGACAATCCAGGCATCTGGTAGAGCCTAATGTGAATGTGAATGCACTCCATGGATCTGATTCTGAATAATCATGGATAGGACTATAACTAAACGGAGACATGACATGATTATAAATCAGAGCTTCTCCCCAACATATTAATGCACAGTATTTTTCAACTAGGAGTGAATGAAAACATTTACATGAAAAAAGATATTGTGGGAAAAAGTTTCCTTCCAAAGGTAAATATTCCTTAAAAGACCGTCACATTGTAATGGTATAAACAAAGGACTACCCCTCCCCCCACCCCAGAAAACAAAAACAGAAGCAAAAGACTGTAAAATGGAAAAACATCCTTTTTGATAATAGTGACTCTTAAACTACATGCAACTGCAAATAGCCACAAGAATATCATGCTGTGCTTCTAATACATTTAATAACCAATATAAAATTAGTAATTACCTATCAATAGGATTTCCATATATTCCATTTTTTATGTATGAATAGTGTTCTATGCCTGCAATTGTTTATTATGGCAATATTTCAGTGTTTTATGTTAAGGGAGAACTGTTGAGTCTGTTTGTCCTCTCCAACCCCACCCCTCCTTTTCCTCTGCAAAAAACAGCATGACCCTGTCTTGTAAATGTACTGATGGTTCCATAATAGCAATGAAGGTGTCTCTCAAGCTGTTATCTGCCACTGACAATTTGTTGTTGCAGAAACTCCAGTAAGTATTCACAAAATATAATTTGGGAGTTGCTTTTATATTTCTAAAAAAGGAGAGGAAATGATAAAGAAGCAGAAACTATAAAACACCCACAAGGTTAAAACAGCAACACTTGAATACTGTAGCTCATCAACATCTTCAAGCCAGGATATCTGATAATAACCATATGCTTTCCATTTCCTCCCAGAATGAACTGCTATTCTAACTAATCATACATAATCTTGTGGACAGTTACAAGGAATCAAATGGTATCATTTTCCTTTTATAATCTCTAATTCTAATTTTCCTTCTAAAATATTTGCAGAAGGAAAGCACAGAATATTTTTGAATTATTAACATCAACTGGCCTCTATCTGGAAGGACAAACACATGAAAATAAGACAAGTCAGTCTCTTTTTGTTATGAGAGTTCTGATGACTGTATTGGCTTAATAAGTTTATGTGTTCATGCTGTTTTTTTCTTTTGAACAACCTTTCCTTGGTTCATTCACAGTAGGGGTGAGATCCTTATTTATCTGTGTTGTTTTTCACGCAAATGAAACTATGGCAAGAAATAGGTCAAAGCTGACATAAAGTCACAAATAATAAGCATCTTAAATGTTTAAAATTGTTGAGAGTCAATGCAAAAAATGTTATAAGAACTAGAACCAATCACAACACTCACAAATTGCTACAATACAATATACATGCCGGCATTATAACCTACCTGACATCATTACCTCCATGAGCAAAAGACCCAAAGCAAGCTGTCAGGATTTGGAGGAAGTGAAAAAGCAGATGGACCTCTGAGGAGTCCCGCTCATCTCTCTCTTCTTCTGCAGTATCTTCATTGAGATTATTAGGATCTACTAACTCTGATGCCAATTTCATCTCTACACCTCCTTCTTCTGCTTCAATTTCTGCTTCAGCTACAGCATTGCAATAGCTGGAATAGCTATCATAGCGAACCCTCTTTTTGGAATAAGACACTGTGTCTGTAACTAGCTTTTCACTGTCTTCTGGGGTTGACATGTCAGCAGCCTTGAAGGAAGAATGCACAGGCATCCCACATATGGCAGCTGTATAACAAGTGTAGCTATTGTTGCGCCGCAGTAACTTGTAATTATTTTCTTGCGAAGGCCTATCTTCATTCCCTCTATCTAGATGTATTTTGTGCAGTAAATCTTTGTACAATCCTGAGTCTTTGTGCACAGTGTGGTATACATGGATGTCACTCTTCATGTGGCCATCAAAATTAAACGTGCCATTGGAGACAGGTGATTTTACCATACTGTGAGTCATTGAAAATGCCCTTCCTGAAATATTACAGAAAAATCTTATTTTCCAAAGAACATTCAAAAGTTTTACAACACATTTCAGAAAACATTGCTTCTTTATTTTCTATTTTTTTCCACTAGTCTTCATTAGCAAGTGCAAACAGGACAATAAATGCAGTAGAAACAGTAGATCCTATTTATTTAAGAAAATATACCCACAGATAGTCCTCGACTTATGACCATTTGTTTAATGAGTGTACAATTGCCTCAAAAAAAATGACATACGATCTATGCCAGTGATGGCGAACCTTTTAGAGACCGAGTGCCCAAATTGCAACCCAAAACCCACTTATGCATCGTCGGGTGCCGGATGGGTGTGGCCTATTGGGTGGGCATGGCTGCGGTGGTAACAGCAGGCTGGGTGGGACTAAAAATTTCAATCAATCAATTCCAACTATGCAAGATCTTTTTTTTCCTGCAAGAAGTTGAAATTGACTTATTGAACCTTTTTTTTGAACACAGTGGTGGAGGCCTAAAGTGAAAAGGTTTTATAAAACCCAGCTGAAGGCCTAGGACTGGGGCAACGGCGCGTGTGCCCACAGAGAGGGCTCTGAGTGCCGCCTCTGGCACCCGTGCCATAGGTTCGCCACCACTGATCTATGCTCACACTTACAACCAGAGCTTTTTTTGTCATAGAACGCCCAGAACGGAGTTCCAGCACCTTTTTTGGATGGAACCTTGTAGGCTAGGCAAGGTGGGTTGTATGACATGTGTGAGTTCCGGCAGCTTTTTTTTTTTTTTTTTTTACAAAAAAATTACTGCTTACAACCATTGCACCACTGTGGAGATATAATTGCAATTCAGGCACTTGGCAACCGGCTTGCATTTTCAATTGGTTGCAATGTCCTGCAGACACATGATTGCAATTTGTGATCTTTTTTTTTTGCTGATTTCCAACAAAAAAATGCCATTGGGATTTGCTTAATGATCAGGGTGATTTATTAAATGGTTGTTTACAAAGTTATCGTAACACTGGGTCCAACTCTACTGTATTTACAGCCTTAACAATGGAAATTCCAGGCCCAATTGTGTTTATAAGTGGAGGATTACCTGTAGTTCAAATTAAAATGCATTAAATGTGCCAAGCCCTTATGTCCAGCTGCAGGCTAAAATATAGGAAAGCATCCAGAACTGGGTAAGCTCTGTCAAAGTTAAAAAGGAATAAGACTAAAATTAATTCAGTAAGATACAAAAGGGGCAGGGATAAAATCAACACATTTAACTAGTGCCATATTCAGTACAGGAGTGGCACAATTGCTCAGCTGACTTACTGGCTGGAAAGCTGGCAACTCAGGTTCGAGATCTGAGTGACACAAGATGGCGTGAACTCCCATCCTAGCCTCACTCCTGCCAATCTGGCAGTTTCAATGGGAAGGTAACAGAGCTCTGTGATGTTATGCTAGCCAAACGATCACGGAAATGTCTTTGGACAGCACTGACTGAATGGCCTTGAAACAGACGAGCACTTCCTCCTATGGTTGGCAATGACTAGAGGAGTAAAATCAGCAGGGACTACTTTTATATTCAGTACATATCCATCAAATGCTGCCAATAGTGGCATAGAATTTTTTAATACTAGGTGTGGTATAGAAGTATCATCCTCTAGAAATTAGACATAGGTCAAATTAGACCTTTGGTCCATCAGTGCATTAAGGGAAAAATAAGCCTAGCCATTATATCTTTATAAAATGGGCAATAGAAAATTACTTGTTTCCAAGTTTCTACTTTTCCTGTGTCACAGAGACAAAACCTTTTAACTATTGGGCATCTTTATACCAGTACACAGAGAGTAATATTTAGGACCTCATTAGGATCAAGCTAATTTATCTAAATCAACAGGAAATCATTCTGAAATAAAATGAGGGGCAAGATGGAGACAAAAGGATGCATGTATGCTAGGTTCTTTCTCATAGCTCACTCGGTCAGCCATCCCTCCTTTTTGGAATGCAGCAACTTTGTGAGGGATGGCAGACGGAGCTATTTCAAACTGGCCTGCTTTCACTTTTATGCTTGCACTATTTATAACAAATTTGGTTCCATGTTATTCTTTTTGCCTTTCCTTTGCAATTTGTCATGTCCTTACTATTATATTATAAGTTTATGGACAAAGTCTGTATTATTTCAAGTTAGCAGTTTTGATGATGAGGATGTTGATAATAATGGCTATATGTTTTGATTTAAGCATAAAAATGGTCTACTGTTAGTATGGCCACAGGAATATTCCTGTTCTTGATTGCTGAAAAAGATGAACTGTCCACAAACACAGGTTTGCAGTACTTAGAAGTAAGAAAATAATACAAGATTAGGAAAACTGACCAAGAGTAGTAATGTATCTGAAATATATTAGCAAAATTAATTGAGAGTAAGGAAGGGGCTGCTTGTTTGTGTGGCATTGGGTGAAGCATAGAAACAAGGCAATGCATAATTGGTGAGGTCCGATGGAGGCTAGAGCTGTATATAGACCTGCACATATATTATTCAAAGAAAAAAAATACAAAATTATTTTTCTCTTGTATTGTTATAATTACAAATTTGTTTTACAAAAACCTAAATTGTATTCTTTACAATAAACAGAAATCTCAGTAGTTGACACAGATTAACGAAGAAAAAAATTAAAGTATGATATATATATTTAAAATAAACTTGTAATGAGCACATGCAACCGCCAAGAATTCAGAAGTTGTTCCTGAGAAAAATTATGCCTTTTTATTCACCCTGCATGTTGAAAATATTAGGATGGATGTTAGAGGACTAGAGCATCAATGCACAGCAGTCTGATATTCCACATAAACAGTAGAGAAACAATATATAAGTGCTTAATTTCTCACCATATGGTACACGTGGATGGCTACCATTCGCTATATTATCTGATACTCCAGCGTCTTCTGTTCCACAGCTAGTCAGAGGAATAGTACTTTCATCACTTTCTTTTACACCAGGAAGTTCTTTAAAGACAGGCATATCCTCTTCTTGAATTTTGTCAATGCTTTCATCAGATATTTTTGATAGTGCACTTTCCTTCTTTAAACGACCTAGATAAAATAATAATTCATTTACAGAAATACCTTTCGGCGTCAACATGACTGATGTCCTTTAAGCAGTGATACAATGATTTACTATTGTGTTAGCTAGAGATACAGTTCATGCATAACTTCATACTAATAAAACAGAAAATGTTTTTTAGCATAATCACCATCTATTTAGTTTGGAATACGAAACTTTAATCTGTCTTCTTAATTCTTCCTTCAAAGTATGTTGTAAAGAAAAATATTTTTGCCAGGACCAAAGCATTCTGCAATTAGTTAAAAGCAATTTTGTATAACTTAATTCATTTTACACACCATTTGTATTTCTTGTATATAGTAAAATTACATTTGGGGTCATGATATGTAATTTTTAAAATGCAAGCAATAGAATACCAATCTTATAGCACCCAATAAACAAATACTTATAGCGTCTTATTAAAATATTTTAGCAGTGTTCTTGAAGTCCTCCTGTGAAAGATTTAAAATAAGATTATTTCAATCCATCATTTTATGAAAAAACATACTTGCTATTTTTCTTTTCATCCATGGACATACAAATATCCACACTAAGGCAGCAAATACAATTGATACACCAATTGATACCAGTGCTATTGCCCACATAGGAAGTGTAATTCCTAGAACTGAAAAAAGAAGATGTTATGCTTTACAGAGGATCTGGAATATTGTTTCAGAAATATAAGACATTAAATCAAAAAATTAAGTCACTTTCTTTTTAAAACAAGGATATAAATTCTGTTTTGCAAAAAAATGTTGGTATTATTAAATACAAATTTAATAAGTTCAGTTGTCATAATATATTTTTCTATGTAATCCAAAAAAGGGATGGGATGCAGAACATTTTATCCCATCCCTTTTTTGGATTACATAAAAAAATATATTATGACAACTGAATTTATTAAACTTGTATTAAAATTATAAAACATGAGCAATATTATGTGCCGGATTTAATGTTAACTTCTCATAAGGAGATATAGAATTCTTGTACTAATTCACTCAAATAAAAAATGTATATCTACAACAATTGCTGTTTTTCAAGCCAAATATTGCAAGTATTGAGGTTAATAGGGCCAACACTGAAATGTTCAAAATTTCAATGTTCAAGACATTGAAAAAAGTCATAACTTTTGTTATATCCAAAGAGATGAGGATTAGTAGGAAGCTGTTCACCCCAGAAAGTGCCCATCTGGCCTTACATTTTT
>NW_015388107.1:232176-258612 GCF_001527695.2 Protobothrops mucrosquamatus | reverse complement strand
GGAGAAAAGGTGGCGGAACTCAAACCTGGCCACGCCCTCATCAAACCCTAGGACCGCCCCTTTAGAGAACAGGAATGCAAGTAAAATTTGGGAGGGGCTATTTCCGGTGTGGGAGGGGCTATTTCCGGTGCGGCCGGCCCGGAAAAAGGTGCCGGAACGCGGTTCCGCTGCGTTCCGGCTGAAAAAAAGCCCTGCATTTTTAAGGTATTATTATAGAGAGCTTTCACCTTGGCTCAGTTTAATGCTCTATCCTCAGCAGCAATACTGTAGTGGAAAAGTCTAAAATACTCCCATTTTGGAGTGAATAGCCATGGCAACTATACCTTCCATGGGAACTACCCAGTGGTGGGATTCAGCCTATTCACACCAGTTTGGCAGAACCGGTAGCTAATTTTTTGTTGCCAGGCCCAGAATGGACTTCCGGAAGCGGCATCCACACAGAGAACCAGTTGTTCACATATTTGAATCCCACCACTGGAACTATCCCATACTCTTATAAACAAACAACAAAAGCTTTTAGTGCTGAGTTATTTCAAGTGGCAATGTCACATGCAAATGGGCTAAATTTATTATTTCAACATATGCATGATTCTACATTAAGGATTTATTTAATCAGCAGTCCTTTTGGAAAAATCTTTGCTTGCAGACATTACCCTTTTGATAGAAATAAAAGCCAGTCTAAATTAAAGTGGGAAGAGTACAAATTATATTCTGTGTCACAAAGGACAATACAATCTTTTCACAGTAGACTTCATCTACTCACCTGGAGCACCTGTATACATTATGGAGAACACATTAATAGTTATT
This sequence comes from Protobothrops mucrosquamatus, assembly GCF_001527695.2. Lineage (NCBI taxonomy): Eukaryota > Metazoa > Chordata > Lepidosauria > Squamata > Viperidae > Protobothrops > Protobothrops mucrosquamatus. Next base: position 257,805 of record NW_015388107.1, on the reverse strand, counting down.
GTAGCAGCATAGAACACTGGAAGGGCACGAAGACCATTTGGTACTGGATCTTCCTACATTAAAAGAAATATTTTTATATGTAATTGATAAAATCAGATTGTTTTTTAAAAAATCAATGCATTATGCTCTAAACATTTTTAATACAAAATTTATTTCAGTCTGCTTGGAAAAATACTGCAGTGATCAAAAGGTAACCTGTGGCTTCTGAATTTTGACATCAGCCCCATCATCATAAGCACAAAATGAGAATATACAATGTTGATCTGCTGTATGATTTAATTTTAAAATTATAGAAGGTAAATTTTGGCTGGTTCTATTTTCTCCCCTAGAAAAGGCAAAAATTGCAATTGATATTGAATATACATAAATGTTTGTTACTAGGGAGACATATAATATTAGACATATTATATATATATATAATTATTCTCATATAGAACAAAAAAATGATGGCCCCATCAGCCTAGAAGAGTGGAGCACATACTTCATTTTATAGAATAGTAGGATTCGAAGATCTGAACTATTTCCACTAAACTAAATACATTCCCTATCTATTCCATAATTTATTATTCTCTTACCTGTCTTGCTAGTTCAGCAATCCATTCAGGATTAAGTATACAGAAAGTTATCTTGAACAAACATTACAAAGCATTAGACAAAGTTCTACAAGAACTCACCTCCCAAGTAAAAATGGGGGAGATACAACTATCAAGAGATGTTTGCCCTCTTCATAAATTACCAAGGAGTTTAACAGCCAAACAGATGTAATGTTTGCTATTATGTATTATATAATCGCTGAGAGGAATGGGAGTTTAAAATATTGCTTTTTTGAACTGCTTCCAAGAACTTTCACCTTACCACATACTGTACCATATTATCTATTGTTTCACCCCCAGCCAAGGATCAGCTGCTAAGATAGCATCTTTCTTTGTAATGCTGTAGCTTCAATAGAATGCCCTCCATTTTCAAGGAACTATTTAAATCCTACAGTAAACTCTTCACTTTTCTCTTACCATTTATGCAAGGGAAAATACAAAGACTTGCTAGGGAGCAAGTTTAGTATGCCAGAAATAAGGGACAGTGAACACTGGACTTCTATCTCCCTACCTTTCATTTTTTAACATAATGGTAAAAGACCAGAAATGTGTCTATTTTTAAGTTTAGTAACTGTTGTTAGCACAAGATCTATGTCTGGTTTTCTTACACTTCCTATAACTGACACCAAGGTTGTACAAAGGAAAATAAAGGAAGTGAAGATGTGAAAAGGCAAATAAAAAAGAACAGGACAACAATTGGAGGAAGAAATAGAACTTCATGATCAGTAGGGACAAAGGAATCAGGACACAAAATGTTTTCTTTTTCAAAATTTCATATTTTTATCTATTTATTAAACTTAATACAATCTACTTTCATTATTTAATTTCCATTTGAAAATATGAAGTTCTTTTTTAGCAAGCTGTATTTTTTAAAATCAATAAAATATAGCAATTCAATTTCATTTCATAAATAAAATTAATACAGTTGTGGGTTTTATTCCAGGCTATTATGGAGGATTAGTCTAATGTAAAAAAAACTCGGATCAAGTATGTACATATTTACATCTGGGGCAAATGTTTCTCTGCCAAATAAGAACATATTGCACAAAATAAGGAAGATTTTTTCTGAGAGGAGGCTGAGTCTTGCATTATTAGAGAGGTCAGATGAGATTTGCCACTACAGTAGCTTGAGTAGAAAAAATATATAGCTAAAGAAGAGGTGTCAACTCAATTTCATTGAGGGCCACATCAGCATTGTGGTTGCCCTCGGAGGGGCCAGGTGGGTGTGGCTAGCATGGCCGTGGTCTACTGGGTAGGTGTGGCTGGGGTGGGCAGGGCCTACTGAGTGGGCGTGACCAGCTTGACATCGCTCGCGTCAGGGGCACCTGTGCAGGCCTGGGGTGGATCCAAGGGTCTCTAGCGGAGAAGAGTGGGACCAGGGAGAGCGCCAGGACATGGTCCACTAGAGGAGCCTCACTGTCCCTCTCAGGCCATGTGCCCCCCCCGGATGGTGGCACGGGCTGCCCAGAGCCTTGGACAGTGGAGGTCAAGCACCCAGCTCTCGAGTTCAGGGACCCCGCAGCCCAGCCTAGCCTAGCCCCACTTCCCCAAGGGGGCACCCAGCTGCGCTTACCTCCTCCTCGAGGCTGCTGCTGCTGTGCTCGCTCTCCTTGGCCAAGTTGCTCATGGTGTTGCGGGAGGGCAAAATGTGTGGGTGAGGGAAGCCCACTCCCTCTCCATGTGAGGAGACCCGGCTTTGTAACCAAAGCATCCTCAGCGATAGGATGGGAGACCACCAGGAGAGGTCAGGAGGAGGGGACAAGGGGATGGTGAAAGGGCAGCAGGGCTGCTCAGGGCCAAATGCTAAGGCAGGACTTCCCTCAGACCCTCCCTCTCTCTCACTATAATCTATCTTCCTTCCTTCTTTTCCCCTCTTTCTTCTTTTTCCTTCCCTCTTCATTCTTCTTTCCTTCTTCTTCCTTCCCCTCTTTTCCTTCTTTTTGTTGGTTTTTCCTCTTTCCCTTTCTCCTTTCCTGTCCCTTCTTGGATGCTCAAATGCAAAAGGGGAAACATTTCTCGATGCCTCCTTGGCTTGTGATCAAATGCCACTTTTGCAAGTAGTCTGTGGCCATTTAAAAGACCAAGAACAAACCAGGCTCATTTTATCCCGTGTCTGCATTTAGTGGGGGCGTCCACAGACAACAGTACAGCAGAACTGTCAAAATGGTGGCTGTGATAATTGATCAGAGCTTCTCTGTTTTTTATGTGCAACGGCTTTAGCATTTAGGAACAGAGGTGAGTTAGTAGCTTGTCTATTAATACATAATCCTTTTAAAAGAGCTCTCCTGCAGGGACCCTGCCATAGTCTAATTCAGACTGGAAATATAGCAAAGGAAAATATTTCCCCCTACTCTGCTTTGTCCTGTTTTCCCCACTGGAAATGGCTGTTTGCAACATACAAGGAAGGGATACTTTCCTAAGAGTTCATAGTCAAGAATACCAGTGTTAACTTGGGTTGCCAATAAAGTCCTGTCTGTGACAAAAGAGAACACAAAATTGCTTTGAGTCAAAGTCTCAATAGATCCAGGATTGAAGCAGAACTGTGTGAACTGGGGCATCTCCAACCAAGTTGCCTCTCCTTCCTTCCTTCCTTTTTCCCCTCCCTCCCTCCCACCCTTCCTTCCTCCCTCCGTTCCTTCCTCCCGCCCTTCCTCCCTCCCTTTTTTTCCACCCTTCCTTCCTCCCTCTGTTCCTCCCACCCTCCCTCCGTTCCTCTTTCTCCCTCCCTCTGTTCTCATCCTTCCAGGAAAGGGAGATGGGAGGGGGAGAGATTGCCAGTGCTGCCATGTTGCCGCCAGTCTTGCTATCCCACGTGGGCGGTCGGGGGCTGTCCCAGTGAAAGGAAAGCCTCGTGGTGCAAGGCTGGAGGTGCTGGTGGGAGGAGGGGTGCTGATCTACAACCTGGTTGCATCCATCAAAGCCAGAATGCACTCAGCCTTAGATCCATGGGGCAGTCCTGGAACCAGCCTTGGAACCAGCAAGGAGCTGCCCCGCCGCCTCTGTCCTGCCCCCCACAGGTGTGCACACAGGAGACGGCCAGCGCCAGTGTCCTGGATGAAGTCAGCCTGCAGGGCAAGACAGCCAGCAGGGACACTGGACTCCACTTGTGTGTTGCCAGGGGGCGGGGCTATCACGTGGATCTAAGGCGGAACGCATTCTGGCTTTGATAGACGCAACCAGGTTGTAGATCAGTGCCGCCACCCCTCCCACCATGACCTCCAGTCTCGCAGCCATGAAGCTTTCCTTTCACTGGGACAGCCCCCACCTGCCCACGTGGGATAGCAAGATCAGTGGCAACATGGCAGCGCTGGCAATTTCTCCCCCTCCCATCATCCCTTCCTGAGCGCGGAGGAAGGAAAGAGACGAGAAGGAGAGAAAGAAGGAAGAAAAGAATGAAGGTTCCATGGGGCAGCCCTGGAATCAGCAAGGAGCTTCCTCGCCGCCTCTGCCCTGCCCCCTGGGTGTGCGCAAAGGAGACGACCAGCACCGGCATCCTGGGTAAAGTCAGCCTGTGGTGCAAGACCGCCAGCAGGGATGTCGGACTCCGCTTGCGTGTGTGCCCAGGGGACAGGGCAGGACTTCCCCATGTATTTAAGGCTCAGCGTGTTTTGGCTTTGATGGACGCAACCAGATTGTAGATCAGTGCCCGGTCGGCCTGGGCTGGGCTGAGATGCGGCAGGCTGGTCCTTCGCTGTTTCCAGAGCAGGTCCCCGGGCCGGATGGAACCACATAGCGGGCCGGACCCAGCCCGCGGGCCTTGTGTTTGACATGTCTGATCTAAAGTGCATAATTGTAGTTGCAATACTGGGAGATGGGACTGTGCAGATTTTTCTCCTTTTCATCTTAAATCCTACAGCTAGTCCTCAACCAACAACCATAATAGAGCCAGCCATTATGATTGCAAGTCATGATGGTGATTAGGCAAGATTGCCTCACTTAACAACTCCCCTCCAAATCTCTCTGATGCAGTCATTAATCAATCAATCAATCAATCAATCAATCAGAATAGAGCTTGGAGATCTTCTAGTCCAACCCCCTGGTCAAGCAGGAGACCCTGTACCATTTCAGATACATGGCTGTCCAGTCTTTTCTTTAAAATCTCCACTGATGAAGCACCTACAACTTCTGAAGGCAAGCTGTTCCACTGGATAATTGTCCTCACTGTTAGAAAGTTTCTCTTTTGTTCCAGGTTGCTTCTCTCCTTGATTAAATAACCATCTGGGTTAAGTGAAGCATTGGGTGGCTCAGGGATGGGAAAGGCCCTGGGAAGCTTAGAACAGGCCAGGTCCATCTGCTGTAGGCCTTGCAAGACCTCCCTCACCCTGAGACACTTCATGCAACACTTCCTTCCCCTCACAATTCCCACAACCCTTTGGTATTCTTTACCCTCCACTTGGTCCCAACAGCACTCCTCCCCCCCCCAAGATTCCCACAGATCTTGTCCCTGCTTCCCACCCAACAGACCCTACTCCTACTTTGCCTAGCTTTCCAAGATTTCCAGAGTTTCGGAGCTTGGGTTAGGGAACACTTCATTGCTGGGCCAAATGGCAGGATCCCAGAAGCAGCTGTCATTTTCCAAATGGCCACATTGAATAGTGATTACTCAGAAAATGGTGGCCATTTCAGGATCACTCCACATGGCCCAGCAATGAAACAGTCTGTTCTGCTTCCCTAACACAATCTATCCAGAGTTTTCCGCAGCAATGTGTAGACCATATTAGGAAAGCAAAATGAATTGCTCCTTCCTGGGCTACGTGGCTGCATCCTAGAACGAACTGCCTTTTCAGTGCTGCCACAATTCAGTGCATCTGATTGACAGCCACTGGGATGGTGCTAAGTGGCCTAGCAACAAACCAACTCGGTATGCTTCCCTAATCCAAACTCCAAAACTCTGGAGATCGTGAAAGGTAAGCTAGCAGTATAGGGCCTAGTGGGGTGGGAAGCAGGCCAAAGAGTTGTGGGGACATGGCTATGGGTGAATGGGAGGAGATAGACAGGGGGAGCACTGAAGTATCACTGTGGGTCGGTCATAAGGACACTACAGTAATCATGAATTCAGGACCCAGTCAAAAGTACCTTTTTGGAGGGTGAAAAGATTGCTATGCTATCAATCACAAGTCAATGACTACTTGTACTTAATGTATCCCTCTATATTCAATAAAAATTATTATTGTACCTGGAGAGTTACTGATTCAATGTATTTTTTAGAGTAACATTAAAATGTATTCATCAAGACTTCCAGTTCTGCGCAGCTAGTGTTACAGTTGAGGGATCGAGATGATCCGAGCCCTACGGCTGATTTCTCTCTGTTTGGGGACCCTAAATGGGCCCAAATCCACCCCGGAGAGGTGGCAAGGAAGGAGGGAAGCCCCGCTGATCCTGGGGAGATGGTGGTCGATCTGGACGTCTGAGGAAAGCTCTCCAAAAACCAACAGAAGGCTAGCGTCAATCGTGACTCTAGCCCAAGCTACATGCAGCCGAAGCCAAAAAGCACTAAACTAAGCATGATTGTAAACAGCGTGCGTGAACTGGGTAAGAATACTGATTTTCTCTCTTCTACCTGACTGATTTCCTGAGAGAGAGAAAAGAACCCCCAGAACTAAAAATCCTCCGAATGTGAGAGGGGTGTGTGTGTCTTTGTTCCACCCTCCTCTAAATGGAAGTTTACGAGGGGGGGGAAAATACAGAAAATTGAAAGATGGACTGGTGCTGACATCTAGTGGTGGATGAAAATACTGTCCTAAATATATATCCCAGAAAGAAAAGCCTATTGTGACCTTCAGGGCTTTGACTAAACAAAGAGCAGCTGTAACAAAAAAAAGAGAGAAAACATTGTGGATTATCTACAAAGTGAGAACTATAAAACTTAGAAAAAAATTGACCTTCCTGGATTATAAATATTTTTAAAATTGTGACTTTAAAGTGATTGGCAGAGAAAGGATTTTTGATCATTACGGAGCATCAGAGATCTGCAGAAAGAACATATCAAGAAAAAATAAATACTTACCAGGAGGAAATGTATGTTCTGTTACAACAAATGCAAATAATACTAACTTCAAACCATGAGGAACTTAAAAATGAATTTGAAAATTTAAAGGAATGCATTCTCAATTTAATGTCACAACAATTAAATGATCAGAAAACAAAAAAAAGTGAGAGATTATGTAAAGCAGACAACTGAATATAAACTAGTGGAGACTCAAGTGGCGAAAGACTTACAAGAAACATTGAACGTGGAAAAGATAACTTGTACTCTAAGACAGCGGTTCTCAACCTATGGGTCACGACCCCATTTGGGGTCGATCGACCATTTCACGGGGGTCGCCAAGCAAGGCTGTCCGCCATTTTTTTCCCCTTTTCCGCGGGTGCTTTACCTCCCTTGGGCTGGGCCAGCTGGTGGTTGGCCTGCTCCATCTCTGCCGCTTGCCAGCTACGCCTCGGCCAGCGCAGGGGGCGGAACCACGCATGCGCGGCGCTCCCGGGCAGGGAAAGTCCTCAACGTACGACCGGTTGGGTAGTCCTCGACTTACAACCGGTTTAGTCCTCAACTTACGACTGGTTGGGGGTCGCGGCATTAAAAAGGTTGAGAACCACTGCTCTAAGACCTAAAGTAAATTTGAGGATAAGGAAAAAGATTTGACAAAATGGACTGCTGAGCTGTTGGGAGTACCACAAGAAATGGGGAGACAAGGGATGACGAGAGAAATATTCAATGAATATGAAGGGGCAAAATCTTTTTACAAATATATGATGCTTGATTTGCCTATTATATCCACAACAACATCTGCAAGATTATGGAAAGACTCTTTGATTCAATGGAATATACTGATTGGGAAAGATGCTTGACAAAAGAAGAGGGCTAAAGTGAGAATTGAGGAATTAGGTGATGGAGTGTATCAGAGGGAATATTTAAAAATTAAACACTTGTTGGAATATGGCTGAAGAAATAGAAAGATTTTAGTTTACGAGGGATGAACCCTCCAAGTAATATTTATTTCTTTTCTCTTCTTTTATTTTGTTTTTTGATATGAGAAATATAAAAATGTTTGGGATGATCAATATAAAGGAAATGTTTTAGATATTTAAATATAATTGATTTTAAGAAAATTCCAATGGATAACTAAAAAGGGGGAAATGTTTTGAATAGAGTTAAAAGATTAGATGATTGGATTTATTAAATGGAACATTTAAAGATTAAACATGGTTTAACTATAGGTAAAAATAACAGAAAAAAATTGGAAATAATTGTATATTAGTTCAAGAGGGATCTGTATTTTAAATAGTATATTATTTTGTTATTTTTTCTCCCTTTTTTCTTTTTCTCTCTCACGTCTTTTCTTTTTCTATTTTTTCTTTCGTGTCTTTTTCCTACTTATTTTTTAGGACATCAAAATAGATTTAAATACGTTAAGGTAATTAACTCTGGAAAAAATTTAACCAGTAGAAATGTTCTGAACATTGATGGGGAAATAAATTTAAATAAGAATTGTAAACAGGATTCATCACGAGGCAACCAAGATGACTAGATAGAAAAGAAGCATGATATTGATGTGATTATTATTGGTAGAAATTTTAGAGAAATCTTTATATTTAATTGTTACCTATCAAATTAATAAGAATTGTATTAATTAGGCCCAGTGCTCTTCAACATCTTCATCAATGATTTGGACGAGGGGATAGATGGGGAATTCATCAAATTTGCGGATGACACCAAGCTGGCAGGAATAGCCAACACTCCAGAAGACAGGCTTAAGATACAGGAGGACCTGGATAGACTTGAACACTGGGCGCTATCTAACAAAATGAAATTCAATGGTGAACAAAGTAAGGTTCTACTTTTAGGCAAGAAAAACCAAATGTACAGGTATAGTATAGGGGGTACCTTGCTCAATAGTAGTAACTGTGAGAGGGATCTCGGAGTCCTAGTGGACAATCACCTAAATATGAGCCAGCAGTGTGCTGCAGCTGCCAAAAAAGCCAATACAGTGCTGGGCTGCATTAACAGAGGGATAGAATCAAGATCATGTGAAGTATTAATACCACTTTACAATGCCTTAGTAAGGCCACACTTGGAATACTGCATCCAGTTTTGGTCAACACGATGTAAAAAAGATGCTGAGACTCTAGAAAGAGTACAGAGAAGAGCAACAAAGATGATTAGGGGACTGGAGGCTAAAACATATAAGGAACGGTTGCTGGAATTGGGTATGTCTAGTTTAATGAAGGGAAGGACGAGGGGGGACATGATAGCAGTGTTCCAACATCTCAGGGGCTGCCACAAAGAAGAGGGAGTCAAACTATTCTCCAAGGCACCTGAAGGCAGGACGAGAAGCAACGGATGGAAACTGATCAAGGAGAGAAGCAACTTAGAACTAAGGAGAAACTTCCTGACAGTTAGAACAATTAACCAATGGAACAACTTGCCTCCAGAAGCGGTGAATGCTCCAACACTGGAAGTTTTTAAGAAGAGACTGGACAGCCATTTGTCTGAAATGGTGTAGGGTTCCTGCCTTAGCAGGGGGTTGGACTCGATGACCTCCAAGGTCCCTTCCAACTTTATTATTATTATTATTATTATTATTATTATTATTATTATTATTATTATTATTATTATATGATTGGAAGAAGAGAAAATCAAGCAAAGCTATTATGTGGACTTTGCAATATAGAAACTAAGAGTTAGTGATTACTTTGTAAACATAAACCCAGACAACACGCTGTTTACCAAATATCAAGGTGTTTATGTTAAAAAAAAATCAATAAAATATATATTTTTTAAAAAAGGTATTCATCAAATAGATAATTTATTATTTTAACCAAAACAGTTTAGAAACTGAGGATCTACATTTTAAAACCAACTAGGTATGCAGATCTTATTATACAAACACTATTATGCAATTATTATACAAATGCTTAAATATCAGATACATCTTTAGAAATTAACAAATACTACTTGTATTTCATTCTAATTTGCATACCATTTTCATTTTACTTATTGGCATTATAGTTTTAATCAATTTTATTGTTCTGTTCTTATGAATTAGTGTGTAGACATACTGCAAAATAAACATAAGCATCATTAAATGCCACACCTTTATAGCAAATAACGCCTTTCAGTGTGCCTAATGGGAACGATATAACAAATGGCATCAATGCATTGCTATAGTATCAACAATACTAACCTTATTTAAGATGAAAAATCTGATCAAGAGAAACAGTGCACCAGACATCATACCAGATAATAGTGGGGAGATAAACCAGGAAGCAACTGAATATAAATTCAAAGAAATATTACATTCAATAATTGGCAAGGTTCCATCCAATGTAAAATTCTGCCAAAAAACAACTTGTTCTTTATGTTACTTTCTAATAATTGTTTAAATAGACTCAAAGTTTGCAATAGTGGCGAATAGCTGTAGTTTGAGTGTAGGATGAGGATGAAGGTTCATTCTCCGAGCTTGTGGGTTGGCTTCAAACGTTTCTTACCAGACTAGGTAACATCTTCAGCAGCTTTTAGGGGATGTCTGTGTCAACACTGACACAGACATCCACTAAAAGCCGCTGAAATGTTACCTAGTCCGGTACCGAAAAGTTTGTAAATCAAACTACAAGCTCAGAGAACGAACCTTCACCCTCAGACTCAAAATCATTTTTAAAAAGTGTAAAATTCAGCCAAGGGAAAGATGTTTGAATCCAACTGATTTCAATAGAGATGTTATATGTCTCTTATACTAATTAAGTTTATATTTAAAAGTATTCTTAAATATGCTCTTTTGCAATTCCAAAATGTCATCAGAATTTTTTACTCTGTGCTGTCAAGTCAAGTTTGCTTAGTTTTTCTTTGTATTAAATGTTCATCTTACTTTTTTAGTTTTTTCCATATAGCTTTTACTGTTTAAAATCAATACCAGAGTTCGATTTCTTGAAGTTTAAAAAAACCCCTTTAAAATGAAAAAAAAGTGTGTGTATGTATGTATGTAAAAGTGGTTCATCTGCTACTATAAAGAATGTCATATAAATTAACTAAATAAAAGTACTACTGAAGTTTATAAATACTGAATTTATAGTTTAAATTCTTAAGCAATCTTTTAAAAATAACAGTAACATATAAAATATATAAACTAACAAGGAATATAAACATAACAAGATTCCACTGAACATTGTGTGAAACCAATATGCATTCTCTAATTTTGCTCTACCTCAACTAATTTTGCCAAATTTAATTTGTTGCGGAAATACATCAACATAATATTTCAGTAATACTAAAAGTTTCTATAGCTTAACAGGGTTTTAAGAATACTTTATTTTTTAATGCAGCTATGTTACATAAGAGAGCTAGTTTGCTATAGTAGTTAAGGCAGTGTTTCTCAACTATAGCAACTTTAACTTGCTGTCTGGGGAATTCTGGGAGCTGAAGTCCACATTATCTTAAATTTACTAAGATTGAGAAATGCTACATTGAGCTATCAGGCTAGAAACTAGGAAACTGCGAGTTCTAATTCTGCCTTAGGCACAAAGCCACCTAGATGACCTTGGGCTAAGAACTTTCTCTCAGCCCTAGAAAGAAGGCAAAGGCAAACCATTTTTTGAAAAAAAATGTGCCAAGTAAACCTCAGGGACTTGTCAAACTGGTCTCTGAGAATAGGACATGGTTGAATGGAAGGAAAAAAATTACACTACGAATAGTAGCATTTATATTATAAATAAAAACTATAGTATGGAATTCAGGGCCTGTGACATCTGAAATTGCATTTCAATTTGTAAATGTCTTTTGTCTTAATTAACCCTGAAATTCGTTAAAACAAAAATAATCATATGACTCAACCACTTTTTTTGCCCTTTTCCTTTCAGAGAGTAATTAATATACTTCTAAACGGCTAACCCCTAACCTAATACATTATAGATACATAGGCATTTAATTATCAGAATTCCTGTGCATCTCTTGCCTGGAGAGTCTAATTTTTGTATATTATCTTAATGAAACTATAGTTTACAGTGATGTCTGAACTACAAACAGTAGCATTCCAGACAAAACTTATTTGAATATAACTATCACAATTTTTCAAAACACTTTTTAAAATTCATTGCATGTTGTACATAAAGAGAATGTAATTTACCAATCTTGACAAGTTCCATCCACTGGACTCCTTGTGTGCCAATTGCAACTAATGAGAAACCTATAGTAGAACCCACTATACAATGAGTTCCAGATATTGGAAGTTTCAAAAATGATGCTATCAGCTGCCAAACAGCAGATCCTAAAATGTAAAATATAAAGAAAACAATCAAGACAGGACATTTTAACATTCTGGAATATTAGAATTTGAAGGCATCCATATAGTCTTGCAAAGGCAAGAAACTCCTTACAAAGGGTGAGAGTTACTGGATGCCACCAATTCAATTGAGAAATGATTTGCTCTCTACTAATTTCAGTTCAAATATTCTTATTTTCTGTAGTATAATAAAAGATCTTCAGGTTAGCAAATGTTCTTATATCATCATATATTTTTATTGTTCCACTTTTATGAATACATGCACTTAATAAGAACAAACGACTAATGGTGCAAGTATATTTATTTCTTTTATTTGGGTAATTTCATTGTCAAATATGGGAGTCTGATAACTATCCAACCCACACAATTTTCAATAACCCGTCACTATCTACCATTTCAGGATATCTGACAGAGTTCCATCTATACCATATTTCAATAAGACCCAGTATCTCACTCATAGCTGTAGAAAGACACAGAGTTTATGCAACAAACTATCAGTTTAATATAATTGTTTGAGTCTAATACTTTTGTGAATTTTTTGGATTAACACTGCCAGTAATCCTCAATTTGTGACTATAATTGGGACCAGAATTTCTGTGCTAAGCAAGATAAATTGTTGTTATGTGGGTCAGGCCCAACTGTACCTTTTTTGCCACAAATCTTAAACGAATCATTGCAGTTGTTAAGGCAATCACGCAGTCATTAAGCAAATCTGGCTTGATGAAAGCCAGCTGGCAAGGTCACAAATTGGGATCACGTGAGCACAGGACATTGCAACTGAATTAAGTACCTATCAGTTACCACGTGCCCAAATTTTGATGATGTGACTGACCATAGGGATGCTACAATGATTATAAGTGCAAAGACCATTCATAAATCACTTTTTGAATGCCGTTGTAACTTTAAATGGTTGTTAAATGAATGGTTGTAAATACTGTATTTCTTTTCCGTACTTCAGCCACTTCAATAAGGGTACATCAAGCCAACAAAGCAGATATTACAAGGTAATAAATTGTTGGATGCAGTTTATAAGGTAGAAACAAAGAAACATTCAAATAATCTAAAAGGGAAATTATCTTCATGGATAAAGTAATCCTTGTAGTACATGTGCTCTTATATTAACAAGCATTTTCTTCTTGAAACAATTGCTACATTAGGAAATGTACAACTGCCAAATATTTACTAGCAATAGTAATCCACAAAAGTGTTAGACTCTTAACAATTTATTTTTATATATATTAGTTCATTTGTTTCATTATCTGGAACTATACACAATAAAAATTTGATTTCCTGATTACCATTGAAGAAATAAACAGGGCTCTAGCATCATTTTAAAGAAAGTCACACCAATGAGTTGCAGGAAATAACTCAAACATTTAAAGTGTACAGGAATGAAAGAGAAGGATAGGCACTGTAATAAATAAGGGAGAAAGGAAGAAATCCCATGTGCCAATAAAAAAAAGGATTCATATGGCATAGCACACTTCAAAAATACTTTTTTCAATTCTACTTCTGGAATGTTTTGAACTAATTAACTGTCATTCTCAACAAATCAAAGGGGGCAAAAGCAAAACCTGATTAAATAATTGCTTTATATGATAGATACATCTAAAACTAAAATATACTTCGCTCTAAAAGTACTAAATAATACTCACACCCAAAGGTATTATCAGAAAAGTATTTCACTCAGAATTTTTTTGGGAGTGGTTTGTCAAAAATTACCTACATGCCATTTGTATCAACCAAGCTGAGCAAACATTTATTATTTTAAAAGTGATAAAACAATGACAACAATCCCTCTCAAAAAAATCATTCTATTCTCTTTTAAAATAATCTATTAACATAATATACCACTTTTTATGAATTCAACAAGTAAAACACATGACTTATAGTATTATCTTTCTAAGCAAATTAGTTTTTTTTATTCTAACACAACCTCTCACTCCCAAAGCTTACTGTTTAATAATTTATGGTCCCAATGGACTTATTTTGGGGCAACAACAAACTAAAACAGCATCTGGAAGTGAAAATGTTTGGATGAAATGGTGTTAAAGTTCATTTGATAGCCACAGAACTTAAATTAAATACAACTGATGAGACAAAATTTTAACTGTAACCTATTCTTATACAACTACATTAGAAGTGATCTAAGATTCTTGTTTTGGTTCTAATCAAACATATACATCAAAATTCAGGATAGCAAGACAAATCCAATATTCTAATGTTAACTAAGCCATATTCTGTATTGATATATCCTCGCAGAATGTAGAGCTATATTCTAATCCCTCTAAGGGAGGAAGAAATGCATCCTTCATAAACAAACTTGGACATAATATTTTATGCGGACTCCATTGCTTTGCCATTCATCTAAAATTAGATCTATATATCAATTAAAAATATTTAATCATTATCTGTATTTAACATTAACAGTCAAAGTATTTTAAATAATCTTAGAATTTTTAGAATTAATTCATTTGCAACTGCATATAAGACTCCATCCATTTTTAAAAGATGAAAATTAACATAACTACAAATAGTAGAACAGTTTTTTTATGATGACAGTGGAAGTCAGAAAACATGCTTTTAAATGAGATGTACATTTTTCTATCCATACAAATTTCTGCTGGGTCAAAAAACAGGAAGTATCCCTCCCATTTTTGTTTTCATTTTCAAGTGTGATACAATTTAAGACAGCATTTTTATCCTCAACATTTTGTCTTATGGTTAAATGTTCATATAAACTAATATATCAAAATATAGTACTTGACAGCCTGTCTAATGAAGATTCCAATCCTGTTCCGAAGCCAAAAAAGAAAGTATCCATACTTTTTGATTATTGCTGTTATCTGTCTTCTCTGTACAATTCAAGTGGGAGGGAGCAACAGTGCAACCACATAGCACTGTACAGGCTCAGAGTTGTGGACAGTCCCAGGACAAGCAAGTCAGGCTCCCAAGAATATCCTTCTGCCCCTCGGTCTCAGAATGGATCCCAGCAAATGTTTTGAAATGTCATCCCTTGAGAGCAATCTGATCTGCTCACTAGAAGCAGAGGGCTGTGTTCTCTTGATAAGATCAAATCGCATTTTCCCAACTCATATTTGCATTGTTGTGTGGAGAAGAAAATAGGAGCTTCTTGTGGCTTATTTTCCCCAAGCTCCAGTGTAAAGAAAAGAAATTACTGTTCTCCCCAAACCCTCACCATGTTCCAAAGAATGGGAGACACTGACTGTAAGCACAAATAGAATAGATTCATAAGATAAGCTAGTATTTTAAGATTTCTTTTTCATAAAAATTAATAAAATTATAAATACAAATCTAAGTCACCAATATTTTAAGTATACTACAGTGCTATGTAATATTATGTTGTCTTGCCAATATCTTGTTATATATTACTCTTTTAATAGTTTTAGAATCTCATATACTATATTGAAATAGTAAATAAACAGAATCCTTAGAAAGACCGATTATAATTCAAATCTTTTAAACTTAAGAATTGGGCAATGGTAATGAGAGTTTCTTTCCTAAAATAATATAATCAACTATAGATAATATTAATCTTGCTCTAAACCAACTGTGATCTGAATCTATGGTAAAAAGAAAAAGGTATAAAATTAACTTCTATAAAGTTGGTTCCAATAAACTACTAAAGGCATCTGGCCAAGGAAGAGTGTGCAGAACCCAATTCCAGGACCTGCTCTTGACTTCTCAATAACTTCCTCAATCTCCACGGAATTTTGTAGATTGAGAAATGTGCAAATTATTACTTTAGTTTTGCCAAGATATAAGAACTTTTAATTGTTTGAAGAAAATAATTAAATACTTAGAAAAATACGGTTACTTACCAACCATTGCACTGACTTCTCCAGCCATAAGTAGACCTGTTGAGTTGTCATACAAGTTCACATCAATTATACCTTTACGAATAGTTTCACCTACTTTTGCTCCCAGCAATACTGAACCAGTAGTTTCAAAAATTGAAGCAAGGATACAGGCTTGGCGCAAAGTAACTACACCAGAACCCACAGCAGTACCAAAAGAATTTGCAACATCATTTGCACCAACTGAAAATGCTAAAATAAAAGCAATGATAAAACCCACGACGACCATCCATAGATATTCTTCCAATGCCATTTTTCTCCAAGTGCTCTTGTAGTTCGGATTCCCGTTTAAAACTATTTTAATTAAACGAAGCTGAAAGGTAGTGAGCAGATTTAAAAGCTGATTTTCTGCACACAATGAGTTCTCTCTGGAAAGTGCTGTGTGACACTGGAGCGTGAAGAAACTGCTAACTGGTGATTTTCAAGCTACTGTCAATACTGTTTGTTTGGCTCAATTCAGTCACCAGCAAGATCCATTCCATATTTTGCTTCAGTAGGTTTACAGTTGTAGTGATCTCTCCTACAAAAAGAAAAAAAAAGAAAAAACTAGAATCAAACACTATATAATTATAAGTAAGAAAATCTAGAATGTCATATGATACCCTGGTAACTACAGACAAAATGGCTGAAGTCAGATTAAAACTGACAGTATTTAGGGGACAATAATAAATTATAATTGAGACTTTTCTACTTCCTAGAAAACTTAAAAAATTAAATAGAGACGTAGGCATACTCTTTTGATATTTACCAAGTATCTGTAAGAAAGAATATATTAAATTAATCTTACTATGATTAAGCAAGAATGTCCTTTAGCAAGGATGCCTGCTAAACATAATTAAAGTGTAATTGTGTGGTTCAAAATAACTTGAATGTGCTTTTTCCTGTGTAAATTTATTATACTTTGTCTCTTGTAAAATAGCAGAGACTGGTATTAACTCCTTGTACTGTTTAGAAAACTGAAAGCATCCTTGTTCCTTAACTAATTAAGTCTATAACATAAAGGCTACTTCATGCAGATTTATCAAAATAATATATTAGTTGCTATTGTCTGTCCTGCTGAACATAGTTTGCGACACATTAACTTTTGAAATACACTACTTGAATTGTAATCACGTATATTTTATCATAAACAGAGCTTTCCATTACAATCCTTGTAAAAAATGAATTAAAAAGTCAGCTCCACTAGAAACTCTGAAACCTGATTTTGCTTTAACATATGTAAGAATTTAATATTTTGTGCCAGGTAACTCAAATTCTATTCTAAGAAAGTTAAATTCTGCTACTTGAATGAGTTTTGAATACTTGACAAATGCAATAATTCATTGTCATTGTCCACAAATCATAAGAAAGCACTAGCAAAGAACCTAGGACACTGAAGCCTCACACTCAACTACCAGAATTAGCTTCTTTATTTTACCAGTCTGCCCATTCAGGTAGTTCTTGTTTAACAACCATAATTGGAATCAGCAACTCAGTCATTAAATTAAGATTGCTAGGTGAAAAATCATGTAACTGTGACTACAATCTTACTTCAGCTTTCTTACACACCTGCAAAGGTTATAAATGCGAGCATCGGTTGCACATTTTTCCATAATAAACACAACAATGAACAGTCACTATATGAGGCAGTTGCTAAACAAGGACTACTTGTACTATCAACAATGTATGTTTAAAAGAATTATTCCTGGAAGTACTGGATGTCCACAAAAAAGGATGTTCTGGCACTCTTTTTAGGTTTCTAAAGCATCTCCTCCTACAGTGATGGGGCGTTGTCTTACCTGAACGCCTTTTCTCAGCATGACGATGGAGAATCCACCAATGGGTTTTGCTTGTCTTCTGCCTGTAGACTAAGTCAGCCAATTTTGCTACGCCTCTCTTCCTGGGCCCTCCTCTTCCCAGTCTTGACTAAGGTGAAGCTGTTGGCTATGTTTCCCGTGTGTTGGCTCAATCTTTTCCCAGCACAAGACCTGACTGGCCCTAAGGATGGGAGTGGATTCTCCATCGTCATGCTGAGAAAAGGCATTCCGCCGCATCCCCGGATACCGTGGATGGAGAAAAAAGCGCAGCTAGAGGTTCATCTACTATCGGGACCTCTATTACCTCCGATAAGGCCGGATCTATGTTGAACAGCTTCTTGTCTGCCCCCCCCCCCATTGGAAGGAAGGCCCCCGGTGCCCCCAAATTATTCTGAATTGTGTCAAAGAAGAGAGGGGGACAGGGAATAAATTGTTGTGTATAAGTGGGCTGCAAAACACCCTGCTCTTTGTGTCCTGACATGCTGAGGTTCCCTCTTGGGGAAGCCTCGGTCTCTTAATCTTTGCAGTGCTGCTGGCCTTGTGAAGCAAGGATTTGAATAAAGATGGGTTGAAGAGGCCCATGAATGGTGGAGGATCTGGGGATATATCATCATCCTCCGACAGCCCCTGATCCGTTTGCTCATAGTCCTCCACGGGAGACTTCCTGCTTCTTGAGGAATGAGAAAGGGAAATTGATTCCTGGTATGCTGAGGCCTCCTCCTGTGAAAGGTAGGAATGGCCTCTTGAAGCTACAGACCCGGCTCTGGACCTATGATGTCTTGAAGAGGCCATGGCCTGAGATATCAGGGATTGTAAGTGTTCCAATGACAAGGCTCCCTGATTGTCTGAAAGACTAGGCCCTGCTGCTGAGTGTGCATCTGGTGCCCCTGGGCTTTCGGGCTCTTCGCTTAGGTGGGATCTGTCTGCCTGCTCTGTGTCAGCCTCTGTTTTCAGAGGTTCCTGACTAGGCTGCAGCAGACCAAATATTTCCTCCTCCGTGTAAGCTGGTGGGACTAGGCCGTCTCCTGTTGTATTTTGCCTCTTTTCAGATCTAGAGAACTGTTTCTCCAGAGCCTGGTGGCGATGCTTGGCCTCCTTGTCCGCTGCCTTGGAGGATCTTTTGCTAGAAATTGCTTTGGCCTTGATCCTGCCCACTGCCTCCTGGTTGGAGGATCTTGGCCTCTTGTGTCCAGGAGGACTGATGGAGGAGTCCTGCGCTGTCTGGGCAGCGTTGGTGTCTGCCATTTGCAGAAGAGATATCTCAGCGCAAGACTGAGAGAAATCTCTGTTAAGAGGCTTGTTAATGCGCCTGTCCCGACCAGAGAGCAATCTGTTAGTGATTGGAAATAATTCCTGTGGGGGTGTCAGTTAATAGTACAGACACCCGCTGTGCTCTCCTGTATTAGTCCCTGTGCTGGCAGGGGTATATCACCTTTGGGGAGCCAGAAATTGTCCTGTCTCTCCTTCTCCTTTCCCTTTAAAAGGGGGTGGTAAATCGCCTATGGGCTAGGATGTAGGTGATTAGGAAGGAGGAGGAATTTCCTTATTTCAATGAGAAAAGGCGTTTTGCGTGCTTCCCTGCCTTCCCCCTCCCACTGTTTAATCAAACCAGTCCTATAAAATCCTGGAGAAGGGGAGATTATGATTGCATTGAAGATTGTTCTTGAAAGAATTACCAATTGCTTTGAAAAGAGCTCGTTTGAATGCTTAGTTTCCTCCCCCCCCCCGCTCCGGAGGCCACGTGGAGCCAAAAATGGCGACCGGCCTCTCTTTCAGTCTCCGCTGATTATACTCTGCCGATCAGCTGGGCTTCGAGGAAGCCGCGGGAGCCTTGTTTGCTCTCCGCTGATCAGCTGCTGTGGGGGGAAGGGGGGAGATTCCTCCCTGCGCCGTAGAGACCACGCTGTGCCAAAAATGGCGACCAGCTCCTAATCCTCTCTCCGACGATCAGCTGAAGTTCAGCTGCGGTTAGGGTGAGCTTGTGGCTGCTCCGTGATTGGCTGGGATGGCGAACAAACGGCCGTTCGTTTGCACCCCCCCCTTCATAAAAAGACAAGAAATAGAAGATAAAATTACGACCTGATCCTGGAGCCAAGGGAAATGTGTCCTTCTGGGCTAGAGACTAAGTCGAGACTGGGAAGAGGAGGGCCCAGGAAGAGAGGCGTGGCAAAATTGGCTGACTTAATCTACAGGCAGAAGACAAGCAAAACCCATTGGTGGATTCTCCATTCGTCATGCTGGAGAATACAGTGATTGTACTCTACCCCCATGGAAGCCACTCTGATGGCAATACAGGTAATCTGGAACTTATGACCATTCTGAGATACAACAGCTTCAGAATGGCTGCTTTACTTTCAACCACTGTAAAAAATTTCCCAAGTCATTTGACTGTATTTTGGTTGCTTTGCAAACAACTCAGCTTTACAACCAGTTACAATGCCCCACAGTCACATGACTGTGATTTGCATTTTTTTTGCCATTTATCAAAAGAATGGGTTCATTTAAAGACCATACCATTCACTTAACAATTGCATCATTTGCTTAATGACCACCATGAAAAATTCAGAAAAATGAATAAGTGCATTGACTTATGATCAGATTTCCAATCCCAATTGTGGTTGTAACTGTGGATTACCTGTAATATTTTTGGCCATTTATCAACAATATATGGTATTTATAGTATGCTCATGCAGCAATGAAACCTTGAAAAATTCACTTATATAAATCGTGCATGGTAAGAGAGTTGATGATGGCCTCAGCAGGAGTTTACAATATTTGCAACTCTTAATTAAATTAAACCTGACCCAGTTTATATTCAATGTGATTCTCAATAAGTTTCAGATTAGTCCAATTTTAAATAATTACATTTAAAGTTATTAAACCAGCACTACCTATTTTGTACCATTCATGCTTCTATCACAGACCCATTCTCCCCTGGTTGAGATTAATAATAAAGCAAAATTATGCTCTCATAAATCTGTCTACCCCAATGACTTATTTCCCAGAAAATCTTTCAAGCTTATCAGACCCCTGTTCCTATTACTATTTTTATAGTAAACATTTTTTTCTTACTATTTATATCTAAATTCTCTCTTAACCACCTTAAAAACGGAAATAGTATCTCAGCAGCAAGCCTTAGAAAGGCAAAGAAAGCTGACAAATTCTCTTGTCCTGAAAAGGCCCGGAACACTGACCTTGTTCTACAAAGCCTAAGAGAAAGGACAGGATGTTGCTCTATCACCATGGGGAAATAAATGCAGCAACTGTGATGAGCCAAAAATGAACAAGAATACATCCAATATAAAAAGAATTCAATTTTAACTGTAAAAAGTAAAGCCTCTAAGTCAGATTTCTGACAATTTCATGGTCAGAATCTGGTTTATTACTATCTTCTGGTTTTTCTTTGTTTTTATTTTAACTTCATATAGGTGGCACTCTCAATTTCCTAGTGACCTCCAAAAAAGTAACATCTAGGTCTGATCCTCCTTAGTTTTTTACAATCAGCTAAAGAAATTTCATAAATCTGCTTAAGAGATCCATATTTATTACAACCTGAATAAATACTACTGACCACACTCAGTAATACAGTGGTTACTCAAAAGGCCTGAGACCTTGTAAAACATATCTAGAAGCATATATCACAAAAAGAAGCATGTATCAGAAAAAAACAGGGACCCTCTTGATTCCTTGGGATATAAGAGGGAGGAAAGTTAAAACTCAGACAGACTTGCAAGATTCTCTTGCTGCAACCTACCTCAAGGATAGGGAATCCTTATTTAACATGCTTTTGTTCAGTAACCATTACAATGGTGTTGAATGAAGGGAACTCACTATGTATTTACACCCACTGCAGCATCAGTGGAGAAGCCAGCAGCAGGTTGCAAACAGGACACTGCGACCACATTGGATTCACCTAACAATTGCAACTGGGATTCCTGGAACTGCCATTATAAATTAATGCAGTTACATGATGTTGTGTCTTACAACCATATTGCTTAGTAACAAAGTTCCTGAGCCCAATTATTAGTAAGCAAGGACTATTCTGTATAAGACAGGGGTGTCAAACTGGCAGCCCGCGGGCCGGATGCGTCAAGTGCAGGCCAGGCCCACCCCAGCTCCGAAAAGGGAAAAAACATTGCAATGTCATGATACATCACGTGACGCAATTGGGTTTGATACCCATGGTATAAGACAAGGGTCTGCAACCTTAAACACTCAAAGAGCCACTTGGACCCGTTTCCCAGAGAAAAGAAAACACTGGGAGCCACAAAACTTGTGCATGCGGGGGGGGGGAGCTTGATTGAAGAGTTTAATTAAAAAGAAATAGAGGCTGCTGTGCATGAGTTCTCTCTCTCTCTTTCCCTCTCCCTTTCTTTCCTCTCCCTATCTTTCTCTTTCCTCTCTCTCCTCTCCCCTTCTCTTCTTTCCTCTTTCTTTCCTTTCTTTTTCCTCCCCCCCTTTGTCTCTTTCTTTCCTCTCCCTCTATCTTTCTTTCCTCTCCCTCTTTCTTTCCTCTTTTCTCTCCCCCTTTCCTCTCCTTGTCTCTTTCCTCTCCCTGTCTTTCTTTCCTCTCCCTGCTTGCAGGGGCTGCGCTCCCTCGGGGCCGCAGCTTGCGGGAGAGCTGGCCCGCTCAGCGGAGGTTCCTGCAGGATGCTCCCAGGGGGGATCCTGGGGCTGCCCCGCGTGGCTCCCCGGCCACGTGCGCCTTGGACGGGGCCAGCCTGAGAAAGGGACTTCCTGGCCATGCTTCTCCTAGGGGGTGGTGCGTCCAGGCGCAGGGCCAATCAGGAGCCCCGTGCGCGAGAGAGGGGGGAAGCGAAGCGCAAGTGCCTCTCTCTCTCTCTCTCTCTGCAAATGGCAGAGAAGGACTGGAGGTGTAGAAGAAGGCTGAAAGAGCCACATGCGGTTCCAGAGCCGCGGGTTGCCAACCCGTGGTATAAGACTAGTCTTTCTGTGGAGTCACATAAAGTGATCTCATTTGATCTACTCCATATGACTGACAAAAAGGAACACTAGGAACAGAAAAAATCAGCTGATACGCTAAGCTTGCCAGTGTGCCAGTCATATACAGTGGATATAAAAAAATCTACACAACCTTGTTAAAATGCCAGGTTTTTGAGATGTAAAAAATCAGACCAAGATAAATCACTTCAGAATATTTTCCACCTTTAATATAACATATAAGCTTCTATAATTCAATTGAAAGACAAATTGAAATATTTTGTGTAAAAATAATAAAAAACTTGTAATAACGTGGTTGTATAAAGATGCACACCCTTAAATTACTACTTTATTGAAGCACCTTTTGATTTTATGAAAGCATTCAATTTTTTGGGTAGGAGCCTATCAGCATGAGACATTTTGCCCTGGGAATCTTTACTCACTCTTCCTTGAAAAAGCACTCCAAATGTGTCAGATTGTGAGGACATCTCTTGTACACAGCCCTCTTTAGGTCTCTCCACTGATTTTCAACTGGATTTAGGTCCGGGCTCTGGCTGGGCTGTTCCAAAACTTTTATATTCTTCTGATGAAGTCATAGTTGTATTGACTTGGTGATATGTTTTGAGTTGGTGTTGAGTTGAAAAGTGAAATTCCTCTTCATTTGCAGCATTTTAGCAGATGCCTGAAGGTTTTGTGCCAAATTTGACTGATATTTGGAACTGTTCATAATTCCCTTCATCTTCACTAAAGTTCCAGTTCCGGTTGAAGAAAGCATAAAGCCCCAAAGCATAATGCTGTCATCACCATACTTCACTGTGGGTATGGTGTACTTTTGATGATGTGCAGTGTTGTTTATGTGCCAAACATACTTTTTGGAATTATGCCCAAAAATATTCAGATCATAACACATTTGCTCACATGTCTTTGTCAAATTTGATGTAGGTTTTTGCAAAAAGTAACTGGGCTCACATGTTTTCTTTGTACGTTTTTGTCTTGCCACAGCATAGGAAACACACCAGAGATTATTTTCATATGTAGTACACAATCAGTACTTGCCAGAAATTCCTGCAAATTATTTAATGTTGCTATAGTCCTCTTAGCAGCCCCTTGGACCACTTTTCTTATTTTGTTAACAATTTTGGAGGGACATTAAGTTCTTGGTAACATCAACTGTTATGGCATTTTTTTCCCACACTGATGACTGTCTTCACTGTGTTCCATGGTATAGTCAATGCCTTGGAAAAAAAATTGTGCCTTTCTCCTCACTGATAACTTCCAATGAGATACCTTTGATACTTTGTAAGTTCTTTACAACCATGGCTGTTGCTGTAAGGGGCAACTGAGTTAATGTTATAAAAATCCTACTAGAACAGCTGAACTTTATATGGGCTTGGTCAGAGTCACTTTAATTGATGGCAGGTGTATATTGACTACTATTTACCATCAGTTTAAATGTGATTGGTTAATTCTGAACACAGCCACATTCCTATCTATAAGAGGGCGTGAACACTTATGCGGCCACATTATTCTAGTTTTTGTTATTTTTTCCCTCTAAAAGATTTTAGACAAACAGCCAACTTGATAAAGCAGCTGTGATTTTAATGCAACTCATTATACTTGCCATTTCTTTAAAGATGAAACAAAGTAAAGCTGCATCAGGCACACAGGCAATGTTGGGGGGGGGGGAGAACTGGGTGATGGAATTGAAACATTTTCTTTTAAAAAAATTGTTAATCTTACTTTGGCCCTGCAAAGGAATATTATGTATGTTCACTGTCTTAAGTTACTTATAAAGTAATAAATATGGGATAAAACATCTAAAATAAATGAATACCGATGTTCTTTATTTACAAAATAAATAAAAATAATGAATAAAGCAAAAATTACATTTGAAGATGCAATGCCTCTAAATAAGCCAATAGAATGGCTTGGTAGAAATGTGCAATTAATTTAATATAACAACTTTTAAGATTCCCTGGTGTGTCATGAGAACAAAAGTAGCTGCTATGTTACATTAAAAACAATAAATCTGAAACATGACAAAGTATTTGCAGCATACATTGATAAGAGCATGGCACTATATTCATGCTCAGAGGTTTGATGCCTGCCACAATAACAACAAAAAAGATTGAAGAAATTAATCTAGTGACTTCATATTTATAACACTAAATTTTAATAGCCTTAAATATATTTACCAAAAAATAACTAATACTGTAAACCAAATCTATAACCTAATCTGAAAACTAATGATTTCAAGTAAGTATATTAAAAGGTATATAAAGCTATTATAAAAGATTAATATCAATAGAATTGAGAACTGTAACAAAATGAATTGGTAACGTTAAGTTATTTAATAGTTTGCTGAATATAGATTAAATAATTTAAAATAACCTGGCTGTAGTTCTAGTGCTACTCTAGGGTAGTATGTTATCCAGTTAAAATAATTGTTACTTTTAAAAGGTTTTCAATAATAACATCAGCTAACTATGGTCAAAATATCACATTATAAAATATTTTGGGTTTCTGTAGCAGTCATCTGAGAATAACAGAATAATAGTACACATACGATGTTATTTTATTTATTTATTTATTAAATTTATATCCCGCCCTTCTCCTTGCGGACTCAGGGCGGCTGACAATCAATTAAAAATACACCAAAACAATTACAGAATTAAAATTAATTAAAAAGAAATATTTAAATATAGTCGAATTAAAATATGATTAAAACCCCTCTAAAAATTGCCCTAGGCCAGTCCCGCTTGTTGGAATAGCCATGTCTTAAGGGCGCGGCAGAAGGAAGGAAGATCAGGGATCACCCTGATCTCTGGGGGCAGCTCATTCCAGAGGGTGGGAGCTCCCACAGAGAAGGCCCTCCCCCTTGGGGTCGCCAGCCGGCACTGTCTGGCCGACGGCACCCTGAGGAGACCCACCCTGTGGGAGCGTACAGGGCGATGGGAGGTAATCTGTGGCAGAAGGCGGTCTCGAAGGTATCCCGGTCCGCTGCCATGGAGCGCCTTAAAGATGATAGTCAGCACCTTGAAGCGCACCCAGAAGGCCACCGGCAGCCAATGCAGCTCGCGCAGCAGCGGTGTTACATGGGAGCGACGAGTCCCTCCCAACACCGCCCGCGCGGCCGCATTTTGGACTA
>NW_015388107.1:230936-232041 GCF_001527695.2 Protobothrops mucrosquamatus | reverse complement strand
TGTTCCTCCCCATCCAGACCCTCACGGCCTCCAGACACCGGGTCATCATGTCAAGGGCATCGTTGGGGTGGCCCGGGGTGGATATGTACAGCTGAGTATCATCAGCGTACTGATGGAAATCCACCCCAAAGCCACGAATGATCTCCCCCAGCGGCTTCACATAAATATTGAACAGGAGTGGAGAGAGGACCGACCCTTGAGGCACCCCACAAGTTAGGGGCCTTGGGGTCGACTTCTGTCCCCCTGCCAATACAGACTGCGTACGATCGGTGAGGAAGGAGGAGAACCACCGCATAACCGTGCCTCCCACTCCCAACCCATCCAAACGCCGCAGCATGATACTGTGGTCCACAGTATCAAAAGCCGCTGAGAGGTCCAAAAGAACTAGGACAGAGGAATAACCTCTGTCCCGGGCCCTCCAGAGATCATTAACCAACGTGACCAATGCCGTTTCCGTGCTGTATCCCGGCCTGAAGCCCGACTGGAGGGGGTCCAGATAGTCTGTTTCCTCCAGGTGCCGAGGGAATTGCTGTGCAACCACACTCTCAACAACCTTCGCCACAAAGTGAAGGTTGGAGACTGGGCGATAGTTAGCCAATACATCTGGATCCAGGGAAGGCTTCTTCAGGAGGTGCCTCACCACCGCCTCCTTTAGGATCGCGGGGAAGGCACCCTCCCGTAAAGAAGTGTTTATAATTCCCTGGAGCCAGGCTCGTGTACCCTCCCGAGCCGCCAGTACCAGCCAGGAGGGACACGGATCCAATAAACATGTGGTTGCATTCAGCCTCCCCAGGATCCTGTCCACATCCTCGGGAGCCACAGAGTCAAATTCCTCCCATATAATCGTCTCAAGGCCTGCTCTCTCCACCTCCCCCGGGGCCACCCAGTCGGAGTCCAACCCCTCCCGGATCCGAGCGACTTTATCATTCAGATATTGTGCAAAATCCTCAGCCCTCCCCACCAGGGGGTCCCCCCCCTCAGTTGAAGGAGGGAGCGGGTCACCCTGAAGAGGGTGGCTGGGCGATTATCTGATGACGCAATGAGGGTGGAGTAGTAGTTAGACCTCGCCACCCTCATTGCCACAAGGTAGGATCTAACATGTATC
>NW_015388107.1:221015-229613 GCF_001527695.2 Protobothrops mucrosquamatus | reverse complement strand
AAAAATTTATTAAAAAACCCCTTTAAAAAAGCCCTCAATTTCAACTTCCTTAGGTCTCTTTTTTTGGCTGCATACCACCTCTCGGGGCTCCATACCCCGTCATCGAGGCCGGCCCCTAAGATTAAACTGGGCCATACCTGCGCGAGGGGGGAGTCGCGCAGGGCCAGCAGCTCTGACCTGAGGTACATCCCAGTCCGTTTCTGGTCCAATAAACTCTTTCTTCATACAAATCTCCACTGTATTTCTTACACTGGTGCAAAGAATTTGGTTGCAATATATGTAGTAGAAAAATCATTGTTCAAACATAATACACTAAAGGATATAAAAGTGATTTGTACAGCCTGGTATCCTTATGAATATCAGATGAATGAGTTGAAATGTTAACATCTCTGGACAACTTGCTCTATAGCAGGCATGTCAAACTTGCAACATCACGTGACGTCGCACGA
Source organism: Protobothrops mucrosquamatus (assembly GCF_001527695.2). Lineage (NCBI taxonomy): Eukaryota > Metazoa > Chordata > Lepidosauria > Squamata > Viperidae > Protobothrops > Protobothrops mucrosquamatus. Next base: position 229,164 of record NW_015388107.1, on the reverse strand, counting down.
CGTATCGGAGCTTTTTCGCCATTGCCGGCAATGGGGTGGGCGTGGCTCCGGTATGATGAAACCGGCCCGTGGGCCGGCAGTTTGACACCCCTGCTCTATAGCTTCTACTTAGCTATTATCATGTGAAGAGAAATGGGGCAAAAAAGGGATCCACCTATATTTTCTTTCTAGCACAGCTAAGGAGAGAGTGCCGAAATGAGTCAAAGGCATGGATCTTGCTATATTCAGGGACTGTATTAAACATGAAGCAGATATTACCACAATTATAAATGGGAAAATGTTGGGTTGTTGTCAGTTCAGATTGGTTTTCTAAATTCCTCACTAATAGAATGTCTAATAGCAGTTCTTTTTTGTTTGTTTGTATGTTCAAATTGGCGCTCTGTGGACAAGTCCATGTTGAGTGACTGTCTCAAGGTCATCTGGCTGGTTTCTGTTCCCAAGATGGACTAAAATTCAATTTCCCAGCTTCTAATCCAGAACTTTTAACCAATGCACCAAACTAGCTCTAGTCTGGTCATATCTGTTTACAGACAATTGTGGAAGAGGGGAAAAAAGTGGTGAATTTGCATCCAAAACTGGAATCACTATTTGGACTAGTGTGGGATGGTATTAAAAAATATTTAAATACTCACATAAACATATAACTATGACCATCTTGGATCCCAAATATGAAATACCAACAGATATATTTTTGCATTTAAATGTGAATGCCATGATAAGCCCCAGATAAGTCCTAGAATCTTAATACCTAGAAATAACAATGGCAAAAGCAAAAAGAAGAGCAGATAAACATGTTCCCAAAGTTTTTGCTCTAAATTCATCTTCAAATCCATGGATGAAATTAAAATTTTATTTATCTTTTGGAAAATGAGAAAAAACTGAATTAGTAAATTTAATTGTTGATAAAGTTCTAAAAAAAAAAGCATTACAAATAAGAACAGCCTTGTTATCCCCAACTCTTTCTATCAGTCCAGCATTCTAAAATAAGGAGAGGGACTCTCTCTATGTGCAGTATATTCTCCCTAATTAAAATTTCTAATGTATCTGGTAACAATATGATTCAGATCATGTGATCTTTGAGTATTATTGGTGAATAATTATTGGTCAAACTAGACAACAGTTGAGGAATCTGTAGATTCCCAGATTAGTGATTAATGTTGTTTAATACTGCATTGTTTTTTTGTTGTTCCAACTATATTTACATCAAGGGCAATAATGAAAATAATTTCACACTGATATCATCTATGGAGGGCTAATGAAATGGAGTGTTAAGCACTGGCATCCATTTCCTCATGATGTAACTGCTTACCCATAGATGTTAAGTATGTCCATAAAAGATGTAATTGGAATATATTTGGACATCACTGTTGATGTTGATGTATTTAGTCACTGAACTGCAACATGATAAAGTTTCATCCATCCAAGTTTTGAAAGTAGCTTCCAAATAGTTTTTGATTTTTTAAATATTTTTTTTATATTTTTATGAGAATGGATACACAATTATCCATACAGTAGATAAATTTTTATTGTGATCATTTTTACTCAGTAAAATCTGTATAGCAGGCAGTAATTCATCCTAATGAAGTATTAATCTAAAGAAAAAAGCAATCAGTAAAATGTTTGAATGCTCTACTATGGATTTACTTGTAATACATATTTTGTTTATTTCATTTATTTCTCCTGCATAGTTTTAATAATTCCATGGATAGAATGATAGTGATTGGTTCACATTTCATCAATTTCATAGTTAAATATGAATTAAACCTTGGTCTCTTTAATCACAATTGCTGCATGGTTGTTTTCTATGTAATATTGTATTATAAAATATATTCCCCAGTCTCCATAATAAAGGAACATGGAGGAGGCTGTTCAGATTCAATTAAACATTTACTGGATATTCTTGTTAAGTAAACTACAACTTTTTGGTGGATCTAGGACAATGCATTTCTAGATTTAACAACTATCACAAAAGTGTTTCACTCCGGACTTCTACTATGAACATTTTCTGACAATGAATCTTATTTGTGCAGAGTGCATTGCAACTGAGCACTGATGCTATAGTTACTGACAATGCATAAGTGACCATCAGCATATTATTACTTATGTTACAATGACAGTTAAAAAAAGACTGATATGTACCATATGGTTCATACACACAGAGAGGCACATACACAGAGATGCACACACCACTTTGGGCCATCTATTTGTATAAAGATATGAATGGATATATATGAGAGATAGAATATATGAGAATCTTTCAAAGTGGATCATAGAGCCAGAAAAAAATCTGTTCTGGATGATTTCAACTCATAGATACATGCAGAATGACAACTTCAAAGAAAACACAGAAAGAGACAATTAATTTTCTTTAAGTCCCTTAGTCTAACATTAATCTGAAATGATATTCCGACCTGTTGTTTGCTATCACAGTATTTTGCTATTGAACAGTTTAGATCTTTTTGTACCATTCTGTTGACAGTAAGGATTTAAATGTGTTTTAATTTCAATTTTAGAACACATTTGTGGACAACTTATCAGGTGGTAGCAGGCATACATAGTGACCTTTAATCTTCTAGAAAAGCATCACTTTTCAGCACAAGTTTCATAAATATTGAAGTTTCACATTTTATAACACAAAATATGCTATGAAATGTGAAATAAGAAGATACGACAAATATAACAAATATATATACACCCATGAGGGAGAGAGAGAGATATCAAATTATAATAAAAATAAATGACACAAAATGAATTCCTTCTCCACTATTGGAATCCTTGGTGCTTTCCGAGCTTAGTTGTTTGCTAGCAGATATTTCATTGCCCAACTAGGTAACATCATCAGTGCTGCTTAGAATTTCTATCCTACCTTCCTTAAGACTTGAAGAGTACATTTAAAGATATCTTACAGATACCTTACAAAGGTTGCCCTCTTCCTTTTTACTCCTCCTCTAGCATTCACTTCAATCTCATCTCATACTCTAACCAGTTCTCAAATGTAATCTTTGGCAACTCCACTTCATTTTTATGTCTTATCAATTCCATCTCTCATGTCCACAATCCTTCTAAGATAGCAACATTTTCCACATTCTCAAAAAAAGTGTTGTGCCTCTCCAATTACTCCCTAATTTCTCTTTTAGTTCTTGTCAATCTAAAACTTCATTTCTGCCTAAACAAAGCAACTCATTACTATAAAATATTATTCCATTATATATTTCTATGTTTTTGAAAACCTTACAATGAGTTCACATAAAATACGTCATTAAGGATTAAAAAAAATCATTTTTCCCCTCAAATTTGTTTCCATGTTATTGGAACATTATTTTAAAATTATGTATTAGTGTAAAATGTATATTTTTGTCTACCCAGTTCCTCTGGTTCAGTTAGTGCAGCAAACATCTTAATTTGACTTTATGAAAAACACATTTTAGTTAAGCACATTTAAGGCTCGCAAATTAAAAAATAGCTATTAATATATTTATTTCTATTACAGACAGCCTTTCAAAGTCCTTTATAGATTTAAACAAAGGAAAGATGAAGTATTTTGCTATCAGGAACACTGGCTCTATATTTTTATCAATGCTCCAAGTTTACAGTTTTATATAACTTCACAGACAATTTTCTCTTCCCCCCCCTCCTGCTACAAGTAGTCCTCAATTTACAACAGTTCGTTTAGTGACTGTTCAAAGTTACAATGGAACTGAAAAAGTGATTTATGACCATTTTTACACTTACCACTGTTGCAGCATTTCCGTGGTCATGTGATCAAAATTTGGAGGCAATTGGTTCATATTTATAACAGTCCTGCAGTCATGTGATCCCCTTTTGTAACCTTCTGACAGGTAAAGTCAATGGAGAAGCCAGATTCAATTAACAACCATGTTACTAACTTAACAACTGCAATGGCTAGAAAGGTCGTAAAATGGGGCAAAACTTTAACAAATGTCTCACTTAACAACATAAAGTTTGGGCTCAATTGTGGTCATAAGTTGAAGATTACCTGTACTTGGATTATAAAGTGTTATACTTCCTGACAGTTAGAACAACTAACCAGTGGAACAAGCTGCCTCCAGAAGCGGTGAATGCTCCAACACTGGAAGTGTTTAAGAAGAGACTGGACAGCCATTTGTCTGAAATGGTATAGGGTTTCCTGCCTGAGCAGGGGGTTGGACTAGATGACCTCCAAGGTCCCTTCCAACCTTATTATTATTATTAGATACAGACTTGACTTTTTAACAAAGCACTACATTTTAAGCACTATTCAGATAGACAATCCTTAAGATTAGGAAACATTAAGCAGGCACCAGGTCTCAGTGGTTTTGGAAAAAAATAAAGCAGACAAATTAAAATTTCCTTTTTATTAAATGGATACGTGCAGTGCTTTTTTTCTATTTTTTTTTTTTTTTTTTTTCGTGCCGGAACTCACACACATCATACAACCCGCCTTGCCTACCCTATAAGGTTCCATCCAAAAATGGTGCCGGAACTCCGTTCTGGGCGTTCTATGAGAAAAAAAGCCCTGGATACATGTTTTTTAATCAGAAATTTTAAAAATTCAGGAAATGTAAAATTTTAACCCAGGCGAACCTAAAGCTCATTTTATTTTTTCAACCATTGAAATGACATAGTCAAGACAAAGATAGTATCAGAAGTAAAGTAAAGTATCATTCAAGATGTTTATAGAGCCAAGTTCAGAATTCATGGAAAGGCAGTTTATTGTCAGTAAATATTGTACCAAAAAGAAAACTGACAACTACAAACAAATTGCAATTGTTAAGTTTTATTTGATTGAATTTAAGGGTAAATCCTGCTGAGTTATGGAATTTGTTTACGAGAAGGAGATGAATAAGTGCTTTGCAAGATTTTTAAAGAGAGATATGTTCCATCATGCCCACACAGAAATTCCATGATAGAGAATTCCAGTCCTTTCAATATAAATTTAAAAACATTTTATCCTGAAAGAACAGGGTCTTCTCCAGTAAGAAAATTAAGCAGCATTTGAACATTTGAATATTATTAAAGATAGTCTAATTATCTAGGGGCAACTCCTGCCAATCAATAAATCTATTTTATCTTATTTTTTACGTCAGTGGTTCTCAACCTGTGGGTCAGGACCCCATTTGGGGTCGATCGACCATTTCATGGGGGTTGCCAAGCAAGGCTGTCGGCCATTTTTTTTGTCCGCCACTTTTTTTGTCCGCCATTTTTTCCCCCTTTTCTGGCGGGTGCCTTACCTCCCTTGGGCTGGGCCAGCTGGTGGTCTGCCTGCTCTGTCTCTGCTGCTTGCCAGCTATGCCTCGGCCGGCGCAGGGGGCGGAACCACGCATGCGCGGCACTCCCAGGCAGGGAAAGTCCTCGACTTACGACCGGTTGGGTAGTCCTCGACTTACGACCGGTTTAGTCCTCGACTTACGACCGGTTTAGTCCTTGACTTACGACCGGTTGGGGTCGCAGCATTAAAAAGGTTGAGAACCACTGTTTTACGTTATAGTAACCATTTATATCTTTGTATAATTGCCCTTAAGCATCCACTAAAAAGCATTTTTGTTACTTACAGGCAGGTATAAACATTCTCTGAAATTCTCTGAAATAACATCCAATCTATCATGAAGAATAACTTTTGACTATTAGCCCCTAACTATGGATACTTTTATAAAAGTAGTAAACTGAGTTATAAGATAACTTTACCTTTGATATTAAAATCCTCAAAGTACTCAGCTTTTGTCTGGACTATAGGAATGTTTTATAGAAATTTCTAGGTCTTTTTTAGTTTTATATTACTAACTAATTTTTGTCAATCTTTTAGAACTAAGTTTATAATAATAATAAATATCATTCATCATTATCAGCATATATTAACATATTGTTTAATTGCAAGCCAACCTTCAGGATAATACAAACCACACACACACAATATAGTTGAATATGACAGATGTATGCAAGACACACACACACACACACATGGAAAAGAATTCTTAATATTTGACAGAATTCAACTATTTTAATTTCTTTTCCTTATTAAGAAAAATGTAAAAAACATTTTTGTCACAAAACACATTTTATCGCCAATATAAAACTGGAATCATGGAAGAGATTCAATTTTTTTAATTCTAATTCAGTAAAAAAGAAATATATAAAATTTGAATTTTTTGTTAAAAATTAAAAATACTTATAAACTCACTTGGTACTTCTAAGTTGTCTGAAAGAGATGCCAAGTTAATTCTTTCAACAACTATGCCTTGCTAGCCACAAATACATTCCTAGTGTCTAAAATACATACCCTATCATATTTACCAGTCACACCTCAGGAGCAGAGATCTCAAGCAAAGTGAAACGTTCTATAACTTACAGAGCAACTTCTGATAAAACTCACTGACCGAACTGCAAAGCAAGACAAGGCTCCTAAGTATCAACCACGGTTTATCCTCAAGGTAAAAATATGCCTCTTCTTAGCAGGATATTTTAAATAGGGCGGATACTTAAAACACAGCATAACGTCATGATTACAGTAGTTATACCAATTTAATTTAATTTAATTCAATTCTATTTAAAAGAGTTCCTGTTAGTCTCCTCCCTCCTCTGAATGAATACAAGGGAAAATTTATTTTAATTGTGGACTACATTTTACAATCTCCTTTTCACACAAGTTATTTTTATAATAGTTGGCATTACTCATCCCAATGAGAGAGAGAGAGAGAGAGAGAGAGAGAGAGAGAGAGAGAGAGAGAGAGAGAGAGAGAGAGCTGCCAGAAAATTTCTAATTATAAAATCTTGGTATCAGAAAAGCTGAATTAGAAAAAAGAAAAAGAAAAAAAATACACTGCACTTAAATGCTGCCTCAGTTTCTAACCAAGCTGGAAATCTAGCAATGCAAAACAATTTTTATCTACTCCAATAAATAATTTTAGCCAATTAAAGTAGTTTTAAAATGAAGATGAAATTTTATAAATTGTCAAACTCTATTAAATGATTAGGCAATTACTTTGTTATGACTTTAGATGTATGACACAAATCTTCTATGTTGTTAAGTTTCTGTTTATTATTTGCCTAAGAACTTTCATGAGCAGCATTTAGCAAATTTAAGAGATTGGATATTGTGAGGATATAGTAGTTTGATTATAATCACATCCATATTTACTACACACTACTGCACGTTATAACATGATTTTAACTGAAGCACTTCTTTATTCAAAATGAAATGACAATGCAATGCGCACAACTGCAAGTCAGAGCACATTTTAGGGTACAGGCAGAAACAACAAAAATTACTCTTTTGTGAATTTTGGTTTTAGTTTAGATGTATTCATTTGGCATGGAAAGTTGTTTTCTCTTTTATGATAACATTTTATACTTTTTAATATAAGCATAAGAATACTGAAATCCACAAGCAAGGAATACCAATGTTCTTCAAGTTCTCCAAAACTAGGACCCCATTTAATCCTACAGATAATACGAAACCTGTATCTGAATTATGATTATTTATTAAGATTTTTTGCTTTTACTTCATTCCCATCAATGTCCATGGTATCATCAGACAATGAATAGATTAGAGCATACTTTCAATCAAATTAGGAGTTGTGAAAAATGATTTTTATCATGGTCACATCACTATTTGGAAAAATTCGGTTACATGGCATCAAATTTTCCCTGCAGAAACCAGGCCCTATTAAGATCAATCCTGATTGGACTTCCGGTGTGCAGGCGACCTCGTCGGACGCAGCCGACAGCTGCCTCCCGCCTGTTTTCGTGTAAAAGCCGTTTTGACAGCAAGCATCAGCTGTCAAACGGCTTGATACCTTTCCCCCGGGCATAAGGGGATCGGTGAGCCGCCCGGGGTAGGAGTTGAGTTCCCGAGTCGTCCTATGTGGACGATGTAGGTTAGAACTCCTCCGGAGCCCCGAGGATTCTCCGCGATCCAGGACGCCTTCGCTTTGGCGAAGCTAGAAGCCGCCAACACCGCTGCAACTTAAACTGAACTGTGAGTTATTATATGCAGACAAACCGACCCTGGAAGTTTGTTTCCTATTTTGGATTCTACCCTAACTTTGGATAGTCTGATCTTCCCTATACTTGGAGTGGATTGAGTGAAAGTGAATTTAAAATGGCGATGGATTGATACTTTTTAGCAAGAAGAAGTGAAAGTGATTTGTAT
>NW_015388107.1:187880-218610 GCF_001527695.2 Protobothrops mucrosquamatus | reverse complement strand
GAGAAATGTGAAGTTTACACAAGCTCAAAATTTACGGGAGAATTTTTATAAAATGTTTTATAGATGGCACTTGGACCCTTCAACTATGTCTCGTATCTATGTGAATTATGAATCCAAGTGTTGGAGGTGTGGACATCCAGATGCAACTTTTTTTCATATGTGGTGGACGTGTAAGGTTATTAAGGTCTTTTGGATACAACTGTGGTGGAACTTACAGCAAATTTTTAAAAAAAGGATTATTTTTCTTCCACAGTTGTTCCTTTTAGGTATTGTGCAAGATTTAGATGCAAAAGAAACTAATTTGATGCTTTATTGTTTAACTGCTGCCCGTTTGTTGATAGCCCAAAATTGGAAGAGCCCAATTCTGCCTACAATGGAGGACTGGAGATTGAAAGTTTCGTATCTTGCTGAAATGGCAAAGATTTCGGCTTATCTGAAGAATCATTCAAATGAACAATTTTTATCAATATGGAGAAGATGGATTGTTTATATTCAAAAGAAGCATAGAGTGGTAGAATATAACTTAGGTTTTTAGATTTTTTTATTTTTGTTTATTCTTTCTATCTTTTTTGTAGATTAAGATATTTTGTGGAGTTAGGGATATTAGTATTTGTTTACTCATATATGAATATTATCCTGGGATTAGGTTTGGGAAGTCCGGGGGGGGGATGGGGTTTTTTTACTTGTTATTGTGTTTATTATGCTTGTGATTGTTTTTTTTATGATGGAAAATAATAAAAAAAATTTGGAAAAAAAAAAAAAAAAAGATCAATCCTGATTAATGGGAAGTCTGTGGGAGACAATTTGTATTCTTCTTTTAATTGGTTTTGCATTTGGAGCCCACAGAGTGGTTCAATTTCTATGTGTAGACTAGCACTAGAAAGTAACATTTGGGAATGGAATTTCTAATCTCTTGCAGATAGTACCACAAGCTATTACTATATGTTGTTGCAGTATTTCCTTAAAAAAAAAAAGGTAAATTATTTGGGGGTGAGCCAGAGTTCATTACTGTCATTAGAGTTACAAGTGACTTTTGCAGGAACATTTAATACTAGCTTCATTTTAGTATACCAAATATGGTCTTTCCTAGATAGTGGTAGTTTATCACTGTAATATTGTGTTTACAGATTGCAGAAGAATATTTTATGCAGTTATCTTTATGCATAATCCAGAAACTGCAGCTATTAATCATGCTGACTGGGTACCTCAGCCATACATAAAAATTCATTCAAAACACACAATTGGTGCCACTCTTAGCTCCTGAACAAAAGATACATACAGGTAGTCCTAAAGTTACAAATGTAATGGAGCCTGCCAATTACATTCATAATTCAAGGATTCAATAGGAGTGAATTGCATAACCTGACCGTAATCAATCCCTCCTTTTGCCCATGCATTTGCTAATCAAATGTGCAGGTCGTTAAGTGCACATGAGGTATTTCTGGGTGGGGAAGGCCATGAGGGGCCTAGTGATGGAAAAGGCCACCTGCTTCAGACCATTCAAGATCTCTCCTAACCCGTTGAAATACCTCATTCTCCCTCGTCTGGGATCCCCACAATTGCTCCCCCCCCCATCCTGCCATGCCAGGTCACTTACTTTGTGAAGATCTGTCTCCTCTCCAGCCTGTTCCTTTGCCTGTTTCTGGTAAGCGGTGAGAGCAGAGGGAGAAAGGATGAGCGTGCCCTGCTCGGCTTCTCTGACACACCAAGGCTGTTTGCCAATTCTGCAGCGGCAGGCAGCTTTGGTGAGTCTCCTCCAAAGACTTCCAGGCTCAGCGCAGAAAAGCGTTTGCATGCCATTAGGGAGGTTTGGGGCAGCAAAATCGCATTGCTTCAAGCCTCCCATTGGCTGCACAGACTGGAAGCTTATGGGTGCCCTGATCTCATGGGACTTCAGGCACCCATTCTCTGCACAAGTGGATGGGTGCCTGAAGTCGCACGAGGTGATAGCCCGCAGAAGCTTTCGGTCTCTAGCTGAAAACTTTTTATGCACCCAAGGGCACCACTTCAAAGAGTCCACAGAGCTTGATTTTAATTTTATTCATTTATAACATAAATTACAAAAATACAAAAGCAAATAATAAGGGACAACAATAGGGAAAGGGAAAATGAAAAAGTATGAAGGATAGGGAAAGAAACAAAAAGCATTATTTCCGACTCCCTCTGTTGCAGTAAAATAAGACATTAAAATTGAGTCTCAACTTTTTACATTTGTATACTTGTATGAACTAGCCATCCATGTCTGTATCAACAAATCAGTCTAATCAGTAAAACCCAAAATCATACTATCTTTTAAATTATAGTTTAATGTAAATTTTAGATGTTTCATCCATATATTCTACCATTGTTTAAGCATCACATTATACTCAAAATATCTTGCCCACTGAGTCATACAGTGTTTTACCTATTCACTTTCCAAATTCAATTTTAATAGTTTTGTAGACCTTGGCAATAATATGATCATCACTACTGCACAGTAAATTTCAAATTCATTTTTAGCAAAATCAAACCCATGTCTTTTTTATCTAGTTTAAATCTTTCCTTCATTTGTAGATATGTAAACCAATGGTAGATGTGACCTTCTAGTTCTAGTTCTTTCTTAGACCTGAGGGTGGGGTTTCCAAAGTTGAAAGATAATATGTTGCCATACGTACATCAGTCTGGTTTCACCACCATTACTTTTCTAAAAAAAGATTCTTGGGGGGACACCCAAAGAGGCAACTTCGTAAAGAATCTTGTTTTATATTTATTCGACTCTCAATATGGCACTAATAAAGTGATTATTGAAGTCAATGTTTACTTTGACTTTATCATACTATAAATACCCGTGCCATCCAAACCTTAGTTCATGGCCTTCTAATTCGAGTAGCCTCTTTTTCTGGAGTTTTACCCACTTTTACCCAGACCAGACAGCATGCATCAATTTACAATTTCAAGACTGGTAAACCCAAACCCTCTCTTTCCTTAGCATCTTGCAATAGCTTATATTTAATTCCTGGTTTCTTTCCTTGCCAAATAAATTTAGAAATATCCCTCTGCCATTGTTTAAATGGAATGTCCGTTGCAAGTATTGGTATTCTCTGGAACAAAAAGAGCATTGTTGGTAAGACATTCATTTTAATTACAGAAATTCTTCCCAGTAATGATAAATGTAATTTGTCCCATCTTTCTAAATCCTTTTTAATATCATTCCAAAGAGGTACATAATTATTTTGAAACAAGTTTGTGTTTGTCAACATAACCAACCCCCAGATATTTCACCTTTTTGTCAATCTTAAAGCCAGACTTTTTACACAATATATCACAATTCTGAGAGGACATATTCTTAATCAACATTGTTGTTTTCTGTTTATTTCTTTTAAAACCTGCTAGATCCCCAAACTCATTTAGTTTCCTAATCATATATTCTATCTTTTTTTTGGGGGGGGGGTGTCCTGCAGAAATATAACCAAATCATCAGTAAATGCCCTCAATTTCTAAACTCTTGATGTTTATTCTCGTTATTCTTTATTCTTGCCTAATATCTCTATTCAAAACTTCCAACACTAAAATAAACAACAAAGGAGACAAGGGGCATCCTTGTCTTGTACTCTTTTAAATTTCACATGGATTAGTTAAATCACCATTAATAACAATTTTTGCTTGCTATGACGAGTAAATAGCTTTAACTCCTTAGATGAAATTCTCTCCAAAATCCATTTCTTCTAGAACTTTAAACATCCAATTTAAATTGTCAAAGGCCTTCTCTTCCTCTGGGAATATTAGAGCTCTCATTGTGGTATTGTAAATATTCAATGATATTCAAAGTAGGCCTCCTCAAGCACTTTGCTGATGAAAACGGAGTCCCAGAGAGGCGAGCGCATCCCTCCGGGCCTCTGTTCTCAGTGGCAAAGGATTTTTGCAAATGGCTTTGCAAGCGCAGAGAAGGCTTTGGTGGTTCAGGCCTTTCCTCTGTTTGTAAAGCCTTTTGTTGCAGATCTTGTCCAGGCCTCCATCTGCAGAGAACAAAGGCCTAAGCCCTAAAGTACCATTCAATCAGGTGAGATTTCACGCTACTGATCTCGCGTGATCTTGCAGTACTTTAGGCCTCCATTCTCTGCAAACACAGTGAAGGCCTGAAGGATCGAACAAGCCAAGAAATGGAAGGCTCCCTGGATCTTCGTAAGGTATCCACAGGCCTGGTTCCTGTAGAGACCCGGTGTGGGGGGAAGGGGGAATAGGCAGGATGAATGTTGATTGTTCATAAGTACGAACGACTGCTGTGGTGCTGCAACATTCGTAATTTCGGGACTGTGTCTTAAGTACTTGGGGGGATTAGGTCGTAACTTTGAATGATTGCTAAATGAACTGTCGTAACTCGGAGATTACCTGTATTTAATAGACAGACAGACAGACAGACAGACAACCTTTATTGTCATTTTTTACTGTGGGCACATTGGCACACATTAAAAATAAAATTTTGTTGCTTGCTCTCAAAAGTTTACATACATAACACACATTTAAACATGCTATATACAACATAGTATAAACCTACACCCCTACATATAAGCAACATATACATAGCCAAAAGAGGAAGCTTTAGAGTTCACAAGGTTAATACTGTATGGAACAAAACTGTGACTGAATCTGGATATTCTGCTTCGGATACCAGGAAGCCTCCTCCCAGAAAGTTAACAAGGAAAACAGATCGTGAAGAGGATGTGTAGTGTCCCAGACAATCCTGAGGACTCTGTTCAAGCAGCGCTTCTGTGCTATGTCCTGGATGGGAGGGAGGGAACTGCCAATGATCTTTTCTGCCATCCTCACAACTCTCTGCACCACCTTTCTGTCTGAAGCAATGATGCTTCCAAACCAGACTGTTATGCTGAATGACAGGATGCTCTCAATCATCCCTCTGTAGAAAGTGATAAGGACGGGGGAAGGAAGATGTACTTTCCTCATGCAATGCTGAAAATGCAGGTGCTATTGTGCCCGCTTTACCAGTGTCTCGCTGTTGAGCTGCCAAGTCAGCCTACTCGTTAACTGCACACTCAGAAATTTGATGCTGGTAACTATCTCCACAGGTTAATCATTAATACACAGAGGAGTGTAGCTGTGCATGCCTTTTCTTAAATCGACAATGATATCTTTGGTTTTTCCAATGCTTAAACCAGGCTGTTTTTCTTACACCAGTTCACCAAATTCTCAACCTCCTTGCTGTAAGCATCCTCATTGTCATCTTGAATAAAGCCCACTACTGTTGTATCATCCGCATACTTTACAATATGGTTGGTGGCAAAGCTAGCACAACAGTTATGGGTCAACAGGGTGAACAGCAGCAGACTTAGGACGTAGCTCTGAGAAGAACCTGTGCTCAAGAAAATGGTGTTAGAAATATTTGTTCCAACTCGCACATACTGGGGCCTGTCAGTGAGAAACTCAAGAATCCAGTTGCACAAAGGAGTATTTAAGACTAAAAGACTCAGTTTGTCTACTAGATACTGGGGAATGACTGTATTAAATGCCAAACTGAAGTCGACAAACAGCATACACATGAGTATTTCTTTGCTCTAAGTGCTCCAAGCTCAGATGGAGAACAGAAGAAATAGCATCCTCTGTAGAGCGATTTGGTCAGTAAGCAAACTAAAACGGGTCAAATGCTAAAGGAATGCTGGATACAATAATGTCCTTTATCAGCCTCTCAAAGCATTTCATAACAATGGATGTCAATGCAACTGGGTAGTAATCATTGAGATCTGTAATTGTGGAATTTTTGGCACTGGCAAAATAATGGCCGTCTTAAAACATGATGGGACCACTGCCTGCTGCAATGAGAGATTGAAAATATCTGTAAGAACACACGCCAGCTTATCTGCACATTCGCTAAGAATCCACCCAGGGATATTATCTGGACCTGCTGCCTTCAATGTTAACTTTCTGCATGTCCATGGAGATTCTCAGTTATCCAGGTATGGTTGTCACAAAGGTGCTTTTTTCAGGAGGCAACTGGACTTTCTTGTGTTTCTTTTGAAGACGTTTTGCTTCTCATCCAAGAAGCTTCTTCAGCTCTGTTTTATGTTTCTTTTGAAGCTTCTGCTGAAGAGTCTTGGATGAGAAGCAAAACGTCTTCAAAAGAAACACAAGACAGAGTTGAAGAAGCTTCTTGGATGAGAAGCGAAACATCTTCAAAAGAAACACAAGAAAGTCCAGTTGCCTCCTAAAAAAAGCACCTTTGGGTTAACTTTCTGCAGTGTTTTCCAGACAGAGGTAACATTAAAGCTAAGCACTTGCTTGTCAGAATGGGGCACAGTTTTCCTAGCGGAGGTTTAATTATACTACATCAAATATACTAACTGTATATTAGCTATGTAGCCAAGTTCAGGATCATCTTGCTAGTAAAAAAAATACTGAACTAATAACACTTTCCAAATGCAGATCTGTACAATTGTTGAAAAGATATTACAGCTTATAAGTGGCAATTACTCAAAATTTGGAACTTCTCTGGGCTGGTGACCACTAGGAAGCACAAATTGTAGTATGTTTACTCTGTTTAAACTATTCTGTTTACTCTAGACTTCACTTTTCTTCCCCTTCCCTGCCTTAGTTTTCTTTTTAAATAAGTGAATATTTTAATTATTAGATTTCCCTAAACTAACTCTAACTTTCTATTTTGTTAATCCTAGGGTTTGGGTATATAACAGTGGTATAGAACCTGCAGTTCAAGGGTTAAATATGGGCCCCAAACTCTTGCACATCCCATGCCTATGCAATCATTTCTGTTCTGAAAATTTCTGCCTTTGCTTTTTTAAAAAAACCCAATCTAGCCTAAATCCTGTAATTTCTTCAAGGTCTTTTATTCCAGCACAAAATCTTGACTCTGTTTTAAAGATCATTCAAGGTCAGTTAGGTGCTGCCACCTAACAGGATTTACATCAATATTCTCTTTTTATATAGCAAGGCTGCTAATAGCCCTACATTAGTGTTATAAATATGTGAAGATCAAAATTTTAATTGTCAAAAAGTTTGAGTACACCTCTACAGATTTTGGATTGGATTACACACTTAAAGATTTTGGATATGAGCCTGTCAGTAATTAGAAACCATTCTATAAACTTTCCTTTACCATCATTAAACCCTGTAATCAAGACATCCTCTTTCCCACTTTAAGAGTGGGAAAGCCTAGTCCTGATTCTAAATTCCCACAAGTCTCAACTCATCCATCTGATCATTAAATCCAGTGATTGAGCCAACAAACACAAAAGACTATGTAAGGGGGGGGGAGGGGGCAGGAGGAGATTGTTTGGCTTGAAAGGATGTATTTAATTCTAACCCAATCAAGACAACCTCTAGTCACATGAATCCATTTAGTCCTCTAATAGTTGTATTGTAGAAAGATACAAAATGTTCCCACAGACAACAGATAAAGACTTGGCTTAATCTTTTAAATTACTGCATGTAAAGGGAAAACAAAAACAAATGCTTATATCAAAATGAAAACAAAGAAGGACATATTTCAAAAGTTTATCATTAATACAAAGACTATGACATGGGAAAATATATGACTGACATACTGTACATCTACCAATAATATTGCATAAAAATATTTTACAATTAAAAAATACAAACTAAAGTAGGGATTTAAAATCCACAAAAGTAGCAGTTCAAAATTGATATCTTCAACAGATATATCACTATGCACTAGAAAGAATTTAAAAAGAGGAAGTGTCACAAAACCCAATTTTATTTTAAATAACCCATCATGTTTTAGAACAGTAAATTTCAGAAAAATAGATTAAGACAATGATCATGAGTGAAGATACTATAGTTAATGCCATACCAAAATAGTTGACATGAGAAAAACAGTTTAGAAGAAATGCATTTTAGAATATATCCAACAATGTAACAGGTTAACAGGAAACAGGCTCATACTGAACAAGTTGATACTCAGAAAATTCAGAGTTACAGTATCAGCATGTGATTTTATTATTTACTAACTAATTAGCATGAATTATCTCAATACTTAAGCAGTGAATCAGACTCAACCTATCAGCCACTAGAGCCTTCTTACTATCTCCCTTCCTGCTGTCTAATACAGAGGAAGGGGTAGAGTGAGACTTTTCCTAAAACTAATAAAGCAAATAAGTGCGATGAAAGATTACGAGATGTTTTAACATCATTTGTCAGATCGAATTGTACAGGTAATCCTTGAGTTATGAATATAAAATAGAGCCTGCCAATTATATTCATAACCCAAAGATTCATTGATTGGATCATGTTAAATGAATGTGATTCTTCCCTGGTTTACCCAATGCATTTGTTAATTGAATGTACAGGTCCGATCACCCAAGACCTCCCCATCCACTGAGATATCTCATGCTCGCTTACAATCCCTTGGGGTCCCCATAGTTGCTTCTGCCCATCCTGCTCCGCCTGGTCTCCACAGCTATTGGGCCTGATTTGCTAGTCTCCCAGATTCCACTTGCTCTCCCCACTCCATTTTCCATGGTTTGCTTACTTTTCAAAGATCTCCAGAGTTCCAGAAAAGGCTGACTCACGTGGCAGATGCTGGTGAAGCTGTAAGAACATGAGATCTAAGGAAAACAGTTTTGCCAGCATCTGAATAAAAGACCGGCTTTTCTGCCACAAGGCCAGGTCCCTGCAGGCTTCGTTTCGGCCCAGCCTTATGACCAGGTCATAAGTATTGTTTTTTGGGCAATCGTAATTTTGAACCGCTGCTAATTGAATTGTGGTAACTCAAGGAATACCTGTAAAATATCAGAACATCAACTTGACAGGAAGACTAGCACTACAACTACTTTAAACAAGCTATAATAACAAAATGTTGTTAAGTCTCTAATTACAGTATGCTATGCCCTCCTTTCTTTTACCTCACAGAATCTGGCAGGCATTTGCTTGAGTTGCTTCCAAATATTATTTTACTAACCAGAACTAAAATAATGTTTTGTCCCACTTTGCCTATGTATTGGGTAATGACCATCTTCTTTATCTCTACACCAACACAGTAGATCAATGATATTACACTTGTTTCTTCCTATAGGAGGTTGTGTTACAGTTAGGGTTAGACTCTTATTACCTGATATTCATTTGATTCTGACCTTTTTGGCATTTTGAAGTTTTTTATAAGACATGAATGTTCATTTGATCATGGGGCTTGAAGTTGGATGAGTATAGTAGTTGCATTAGATCAACCTAACCAATGTGATAGGCTAAAATGAGAGAGGAATAATCATGTATACTGCTCCTAATTCATGATAGCAATATAAGATATGAATAAGACAAATCAGAAATGTAAGGGAAAGCATTTGCTTAAAAAAGTACACATTTTAAGCAGTTGAATCCAGTTTGCTAACTAGAGAAATCAGGATTCCAGAATAAAGCTTAAGTTATCAAAAGCATTGGTTCTGCTTATTGGAAGTCACCTATAAAATGCACAATTGACAATCAAGTGACCACAGGATATTGTGACAGCTGCAAGTGCCAGATAGTTGTGAAGCACTCAAACGATAATCGCATGACTATGAGGACACTGCAATGGTTATAAATACAAGGACTGGTCACAAAGTTACTTTTTCAGAGCATCGTAATTTTGAACTATTTCTAAATAGGACAGTTGTTAAGCGACGTCTATCTGTTTTATGAATTACCCCAACACCATTTATGTCTTTTACAAAATTTGGGTTCTTGATATGGGACCATCCTTCAAAGTTTAGATCAGCATAGCACAATATTACAGGCAAAATATTGGAGATTGCAAAATAGTCATAAACATAGGGAAAATCACTTGGGGACAAAACTAGCAAAGATTCATTTGCTAAAGTAGGATTTAGTACAATGTATAACAGAACCAAAAATTTATTCTTGTTGAAATGTATTCATATTACTACATAAAAGTAGGATTTAGTACAATGTATAACAGAACCACAAATTTATTCTTGTTGAAATGTATTCATATTATTACATAAAATTAAACACACAAAAAAGTAGTTTATCTCTTACAAAAAGAGATTCAAGTTTGAACTTTCTAAAATAGTTCATCGTTAAAATATGTAATGAACAAAGGATGTTGCTTGGAGAATCTGTCAATCCATAATTACCAATGCTAGAATAAATTTATTAGTTTATGTGGTAGTATTACTGGCTAAAGGAGAAAGAGGAGTGAAAGGCATTGCAGCATTAGAGTTGCTCCATATGAGGAGACGAAAGAGGTAAGACTACTGGTACCTTTATTTGGTTTTTCCCAAGGGAATTTAGTCAATCCGGCGAGATTCTTGTAAATAGGTGATCAATAATAAAGAAATTGCTTTGGCCTATGCACCAAGTTGTTCTGGTCCCTTGAGGATGACAATTTAACATAATATAAGGAACATTTATGTTTTTGTTATACAATTATACCACCAAAATTTTAGCCTCACAACTATTAAAAATAGATCAAAGTTCCAGTTAACACAAAAAATGTGTTAAAGATGAAAATAACTGGAATTTTATGTGAATGTGTCCATGAGACAAAATGAAGCTGAAAACTTTAAAATGTTACATTATACACTCTGATATAATATTTTGGTTACTTATTTCAGTTAATTAATTAAACCTAGTGCTTATGTAAGAAAGATATTGTTTCCCATTGTATTCAATTAAATGCTTCACTATTCATGACACAAAGTTGCAGGTTTTTAAAAAAAATAGTAATGTGAAAAGCATAATTCATTTCACTGTTTCAATAGACTTAGTCTATTGAATCCACTGAGACTTATGGGCAGTTCATCAGCTTAACTATTCTACTTTTCCTTCCAAAGAGCACTCTTCAGAAACATTTCTGAAAACATGTGTTACATCTGATTTATATCTGTAGAATATTGATAGTGATTGTTCTTTCAGTTTTATAGAGATATCATTATTTATACAAGCATTCGTATTTCCTATGCAATGAAGATTATTAAAAGGCAACAATATACGGAATTGTGCAAGAAGAAATAGAATTAGAATACGTATTTAATGACAGCAAAACATTTCCTTTAATAGGAGATTGGTATGCAATCTGAACAAATGTAGTATATTTGAGACTCTAGAGTCCCTGTTTAATAATTGGAGTTTGATTTATCAGACTAATGCAAATGCATTTTACAGCTTGAAATGTTGATGTCAGAGATGATTCCATTGTGCTATGTGTATTTCAAAGGAAAATAGGCTACCACAGTAAACAATGGTTTGCATCTGACTCTTAAATGAAATCCTAATTTTCAATTGATATTTTAAAGAAAAATACAATGAATCTAATGAGACAATGTACAAGTATAACTTTCAGTTTCTATTCTCAGAGTTCTATAAACAAAATAGCACCCTATTTAATACTGTAATCAAAATGGTACCTTCTTAATTTAATAAAGTAAGTCAGTTACAACAGAACTGTATGTGGAAAAAAGCATGCAGCGGAATGCCTCAAGCCTATCTTGAGCCCAATGTTCTTCAACATCTTCATAAATGATCCAGATGAGGGAATAGAAGGGGAACTCATCAAATTTGCAGATGAAACCAAGCTGGGGGGAAGCTGCCAATATTTTGGAAGATAGACTCAAGATTCAGAAGGATCTTGACAGATTGAGCATTGGGTCCTATCTAACAACATGCAATTCAATAGTGAAAAAAGTAAGGCCCTGCAGGAAAATGCACAGGTAGAATACAATAGGCAGTTGATGGCTTAATAGTAGTGTCAGAGAGTGGTATCTAGGTATTCTGGAGGATCACCACTTAAGTATGAGTCAGTAGTGTACTGCAACTTCCAAAAAAACCAATACAGTCCTAGACTTTATCCACAAAGAGTTAGCATCAAGATTACAGGAAGTGTAGTACCATTCTATACTGCACTAGTGAGACCACACTTGGAATACTGTACCTAGTTCTGGTTGCCACAATACAACGAGATCCTAGAAAGAATGCAGAGAAGACCAACAAAGATCATAAAGAGTCTGCAGGATAAATTGTATGATGTACAGTTAAGGGTATGTCTAGCCTAGCA
This sequence comes from Protobothrops mucrosquamatus, assembly GCF_001527695.2. NCBI lineage: Eukaryota > Metazoa > Chordata > Lepidosauria > Squamata > Viperidae > Protobothrops > Protobothrops mucrosquamatus. Next base: position 206,597 of record NW_015388107.1, on the reverse strand, counting down.
AAGAGCCTCCTCCAGGAGTTGTAGGTAGTCCATCACTGGAAACTTTCAAGAAAAGAATGGATATCCATTTGTTTGAGATAGTGTAAGGTCTCCTACCATGAGTAGGGAGTTAAACTAGAAAGAACTCCAAGATCCTTTCCAGGCCTAGGATTCTATGACTTGCTTGAAAATGAAGCAACAAATCAAGCCACTATATATAATGTTACTGATTGTTATTTTAGGTTATTTCAAGAGGCAAACCTTAACATACAGTGAGTACTACAAAGAAGTGGTTGCCACCTCCTCTATCTCATGGCAAATTAAGTATCATTAAATCTTTAGAATTTCCCGTAAATACAGAAAAGCAGAAGGTAGGGCAAAATTCATTTTTTTCCCTAGGAGATCAGCGGTAATAGCTCTTCACATTTTTAAAAATGTCCTGAACTTATAATCGTGGTTGAACATAGACTGGATTCCCAGGAGGGAGGAACTGCATTCCAGAGATCAAAGAGACAGCAAAAATTAGATTGGTTGGGAGAAAGAGAGTTAGGACTACTTCTCTTTAGGAATTCTCAGAGTATATCTTTAATGATGCAATAGTAGATTTACTTTGGATTTACTTTACTTTGGATTTACTTGTGTCTGTAGGTAAAGAATGATAAAAGAAACTGCCTAGAAGTAATTCTATTTATCTTTCTTAATTTTGGGGGTCTGACACAACCGTCGGAATACAAACAAAGAATTACAAATAGTCTTTGACTTATAACCACAACTGAGCCCAGAATTCTGGTAGTAAGTTGTTGTGGTCATTAAGCAATCTTATGGATCATTAATCACGAGGACTCAGAGTATGGAGAGGCCCTGGGAAGCATGACCCAGGCCCTGGCCCAGCACTGGGCTTCTTCCAACCCAGATGCACCTCTTGCACAGCTTTGTGCCCTGCTAGGTCTTACACCTTGGGTCTACTATTCACTCCATCATCCCTTGCTCCACATACATCTTCTAAAGATCACCTTTTCAAACGAGTGCCAGCCAATGTAATATGTAACCCTCCTTCAGAAGCCATTTTGTGCCATTCTGGAGGCAAGGGCCATCTGCACTCAGAAAGGCGTGGTTTTCCAAATTGTGCCTCTCTGAGACATTGCAAGAAAGGTGGCCACTTTCAGAATGGAATGAAGTGGTCTCTCTAAAAGCCATGTGTTGCATCATCTGGGTGCTCTTTGAGAAAGGTGATCTTTGGAAATGGCCCTTCCAAAAGAGAATTAATTAATGAGCCTCATAGTTTTCCTATACAGAAATCACTTTGTGCCATTCCAGAAGTAGGCACTATTTTGGAAGCAGCCACAATTGCCACATAGTAAGAACTGGGCCACTTCCAAAACGGTGTCTGCTTCCAGGATGGCATGAGAAGGCTTCTGTATAGAAAAGGCCACAAGATGGATCAGCTGATTCTCTTTTGGAAAAGGAATTTTTGGAAGACCTAAGTGGAGCAAGGGATGATGAAGCAGCAGAAGGTCCAAATGTGTGGGACTCAGCAAGGCAGGAAAAAGGCCCAAGGCCTTTGGGGACCTAGCCAAGCAGGAAGTTGACCCAAGTGACCCAGTAGAGTGGATAAGGAGAAACACAAACAGGTGGGGGTAGTTGCAGCATCCTTGCAGTCAGTTGTAAGGATCACCAAGAATTAAATTATGATCACATGACCGCAGAGGCATTGCAAGGGCTGCAACTTTGCATACAAATTGTTAAATCTCTTCATTTAGCACTGTCATAGTTTTGAACAGTTACTGAACCATTTGAATGGTTGTAAATCAAGGATTACCTGTACAACAAAGAAATATAGATCATTTTAATTTCTTTACATAATGAATATTATGCCTAATTTCATTCCTCTGAGTGGCTCTCGTGAATACAATATAATAGGTATAATTTGGAAGAACAAAGATAAGCAAAGGAACAAGACATTCTTCCCAAGCCCCTAAAGCCTGACAAAATGTCTACATTTCAGGAGGTAGAGTATTCTAGAACAGAGATCCCCAACCTTTCCAACTCTGTGGCCTGGTGGGGGGGGGAGAGGGGAGATGGTTCCACACAAGTGGTGGGCAAGCACATGTGCAGCTCCATTTGCACAAGCAGCGGGCACACGGGCCTGCCATTCGTGCAAATAGAGCAACATGCACACACTCATCCACTGCTCACACAAGTGGAGATGTGCATGTGCACATGCTCGCCCGCCACTTCCGTGGCCTGGTTCTGATCAGCTCAAGGCCTGGTAGTAGGTTGGAGTTCGGAGGTTGGAGACCTCTGTTCACAAGAAAGCCTGCTTTTAAACCCCTGGACCACTAACATCCCGAGGGACAAGAATCAGAAACATAATTTCCTAGACTTAAGCACCTGCGCATGTCCCATTTTTCGTTGGATAGTATGAAGGAAGATTCAAATTCAAATCTGCTCTCAGCCACAGAAGCTTGGTGGTAAATGTTAAATACTCACAGCCTGACTTTTCATAGTTGTGTGTGTGTGTGGGGGAAACAGAATCCAATGGGCGGCACACTAAATTCATGCACAAACCTACAATTAAACAAAAAATATTAATTTCTTCCAGATACTGCAAAATATTTAGGAAACAGGCTTATCTCCTCCACTGCTATGATTGTGTGTGGGCTTATGTCTCAATTGTCAGAGCAAACTAATTTTCATGTTTGGCATTAAACAGACCTTGATGACCACCTACTGTAATTTCTTTTTCAGATGGATTTGGAGACATTCATATTAATATAACCAATTTCTTTGTTTAATTATGTTCTATGCTGCCTTTATAGGGTTTAACCCAAAATACAGTTTATGCATTGTTTAAATAAATAAACATGTGGGATGTGGCAGTGGTGGGAATAGAAATTCCTACTGCTGTCATATAAATTGTACGCAGAATGGCTACTGGTAATCAGAAGTGCATGATTTTCATATTATTTTTGTTAACTACATTTCAATGAATGAATTTCAATATATATTTTATAGGGTTCTCCAGAATAACATTTATGAATCAACATTTTTTGAAACTAAGATTATATTCATTATTTCTTATTGGGTTTCAAAAATGTCTAATCCTTAACATTATTACCATGAAATCTGTGGATGGTTTATTACAAAGTGAAAAGTTTACTCTCACTGGGGTTAGAGGCACATAAACTTGAAATATATGAAAGAATGTACCTCCTGCCTATAAAAATCCAATCAATTAATATGTCAAAAGTACATACTTAACATTGTATATAATCTCATGTTATAGACTGGTGTTCATTTTTTTCCTTTGTTACCAGCGTTCAAGAAATTATTACAATTGATTATGGTGTTCAACATAATGGCCAGGTTTCCATCAAACAAATTAGAAGATTACCTTGGATTACGAGGAGAAAAGTGCATGCTGATATGTATTGCCCATCTGGATCTGTTTACCCTTCCCATTAGCATGATAAATTAAATTAGTCAGAACTGAAAGTTGATTGTATTATTCAAACCAAAAAATTTTGCTTGCCATTCTCAAACAAGACAACATGAGTATCAGTAGCAAAAATGCAACAGTGCAGGAACCCAGGTTCAGATAAAGCAGACATGTCAAACTAATGACGTCATGCGATGTATCGGAGCTTTTTCCCCATTGCTGGCAATGGGATGGGCGGGGTTTCCTCGTGACACGTCCGGCCCGTGGGTTCTATGCTTCTATGGTTGACTAAGAGAAAATGAAAAACTTACTCTATCTCAGGGATAGAGTAAGTTTTTCATTTTCTCTTAGTCAACCATAGAAGCAAGAGTAACCAAGCCAACATAAACAGACTGTGTTCCCAGTCTTCTCTTCATTTTTGATAAACCAGGTTTCTCCAAAATCTTGGTTTTGGGTTGTATGCAAGTGTGCTTGTATAGTGGCTAGAATTGGCTAGAATTACTAATATAGCAAAAATCTGAATTACATCAATTCATACAATTAGCAGTATTGAACACTGCAGCATTCTTGTATTACTGCATAATTTATCTGTTGTTACTGAAAGCTGACTGAAGCTTTTCACAGCTGTTTTATTCATGGAAAGACATGTGAGACAAGCTCTATAAATACTATCACACAGAACTCTTAACAACATGCATCCTTCTTACACAGGATGTCAAAACTGACACCTTACACTCTTGGCCAAAGTCCATGGCAATTGCTATTTTGGGAGAAACACTAGTAACATTTTAGTCAACAGTTTGTCCCCATAACATATCATTCTCTCTGAAAATCTTAAGTAGCTATACTAAATAACAATTGATTATTCCAGTAGATGATACTAGGAAGTGTATATACTTTGCTGAATTACCTCAGAATAGAAGAATAGTTTAATGAAATCGATATTATACATACATAATTTTCTATGCATTATTGTAAATCAACTGCATAAATGGAAAATATATAATTGTTTACAGAATTATAAAACTACTCCTTGACATACAACCATTTGTTTAGTGACCAAAGTTACAAAAGCACTAAAAATAGTGACTTATGAGACTTACAACCACTGTAGCATCCCATGGTCACACAACCAAAATTTAGACAATTGGCAACTGGCATATATTATGAAAATTGCAGTATCCCAGAATCATGTGATCACCTTTTGCGAACTTCTAACAAGCAAAGTCAATAGGAAAGCCAAATTCACTTAATAACTATATTACTAACTGCAGTGATTCACTTAACAACTAGAGCAAGAAAGGTCATAAAATGGGGCAAAACTCACTTAGCAATTATCTTGCTTAGCAACAAAATTTTGGGGTCAATTGTAGTTGTAAGTCAAACACTCCCTACATTGTTATTAATTTAAGTGCAGGAAGTTGAAAAAATATCATAGAAGACAGCATTGGTCACCAACTTTATTCGGCTGTCAATGGATCTGACATGATGTCAGAATAAATCACACTGAGTGTGAAGATGATTTTATTCTTTTAAGTGCATTAGGACCCATCCATTATTATTTGTAGAAAAGCATCCATATGTGCCCTAGGAAATCTATGTTAATAGAAATATTCCATTTTTCTGTTAACATCTTACCTCATACTTCTAAATATTCCATCTGTATGCTATTCTTTCATATCCATTTTCAGAGGAGTTTCTCTTAGAAACTCAGAGATATATCAATCACTCAGAACTATATAGTTAAAAAAGGAAGAGGTTGGTCACAGGGGCAATTCACATTAAATATAGTTTTAATCATCTTCAAAAGATAACCCTAAGCTAACAGTAACTGTAACCAAAAAAAAAGGTACTGGGGCCTTATTGTCTTCCTCTCTCTCTCTCTCTCACGCTATTAAACTTGAACATTTAACCATTTTTACTATATATTTTGAAAATTATTGAAATCAGAGCAAGCCTGTCCAAGTGAATGTTGATTCACTTTATGTCCAGTCATATACAGGTAATCCCCGAGTTACAAGCATTCACTTAATGTTCATTTGAAGTTACATGACCAGTGCCCCCTAGTGTTTACGAGCAAATCCCAAAATTACGAATATTGCAGCACCATGGCAATCGTTCGTCCTTATGAACGACGACTTGACGGCAGAGGCTCTGCAACATTCATGCTATTTCTCCCCCCCCCCGTTCCCCACAACTCCTTCCCTCTCCCTTCCTGCTGGACTCACTTAACTTGCAAAATCTGTCTGCCATGGTTTCTTTCCCTTTGAGGGAGAGTCAGCTTGGAAATGCTTTTCACACTGACAATGGAAGCTCCTGAGTGCCTTAATATCACGCAAGTTCAAACCCAAATCCTCTGCAAAAGAGGTCATGGCCCCCAGAAGCTTCCATTCTGGGGGGGGGAAAGTGTTTGCTTCATTTGCATGCCTATGGGACAAAGTGTGGAATTGGAGTTGGCCAGGCACAGGAACCAATGCCTTCCGTGGACCGGGTGCTCTGCTCGCTCACATGCGCCAGCCTTGGTTTGAGGGCAGAAATGAAGCCTTTCACTGAACGGGGAGGCATCACAAGGCAGGTCCCCTTGCACCTGCATCCAAGCTGCTGGCAGTGGCAACAGCTACCTGAGCGGCCACAATCTCCCCTCTCCAGCCAGCCACCCACCCTGCCTGGCCTACTGCTTGCTTGACCGGCTGGTGGCACAGATCCTGACCACTCTTCTCCTTGTCCTCCTCCTCACTCAAGCGGCAGCAGCAGCTTCAGTTTCTCCACTCTATCCGAAAGGAAGAAAGCGGAGGTGCAGAGCAGGATTGCTCTCAAGAAGACGCAGGTGCGCTGCTCACTCACGTGCACTGGCCTTATTGAGAGCAATCCAGCTCTGTGCTTCTGCTTCTTTCCTCTTGGATAGAGCAGAGAAACTCAAGCCGCTGCTGCTCAAACACTTTTTATCCAAACACAGACCTGAGAGAGATTGGAAGGTCTGTGACAGCTTGCTCTGGGGGCTCATTTTCGCCAGAAAAAGACTTGAAAAAAGACCTGCCTTCAGGGAGCCATGATCTCTTTTGCAGAGGATTTGTGTTTGAACTCACATGATATTATGGCACCCAGGAGCTTCCATTGTCAGTGCGAAAAGCATTTCCAAACCAACTCTCCTCTCCGTCAAAGGAAAAGAAACCACGGCAGACAGGAGACAGATTTTGCAAGGTAAGTGAGCCTGGCGCGGCAGGAAGGGAGGGGGAAGTATGAGGTATCTTAGTGCATCGGGGAGGCCTTGGGGGCCTTCCCCACTCTGAGATACCTCATGTGCATTTAACAGCCACGTGCATCTTAATGAGCAGGGAGTTTCCTCGTTCAAGGTACGAGATTCACTCCCACAAGTTTTTGAGTTATGAATGGAATGTACAGGCTCCATTACACTCATAACTCGAGGACTACCTGTAGAAGAATAGAAAAAATGCATCAACGTAAAATTTTATATTGTTCCTTCCTGTTCAAATTCATATGCACAGTGTAACACAATGGTATTACTATGCTGGCAAATCATTCCATCAAAATAAAGGATTACCCATCAAACACCTAGATGGGGCATTGTCTTACCTGAACACCTTTTCTCAGCACAGAGATGGATAATCCACAAATGGGTTAACTCAATCCTCCTGCCCAATCAGATCAAGTCAGCCAAACTTGCCACGCCTGTCCTGGGCCTGTTTTCCCAGTCTTGACGAGGGCAAAGCCACTGACTGACAGCATGACGTGTCGGCTCACAGAACCTAACCCTAGCCCTAAGGACCTAAATGGGTGGGAGTGGATTATCCATCTCCGTGCTGAGAAAAGGCATTCAGGTAAGACAACACCCCTTCTCCAGCACATGAGATGGATAATCCACCAATGGGACATACCAAAGCCCACTGTCCTTGAGGGAGGGAAGCGGGCAAGTTTGGAACAGTGTCACGGGGCACCACCTGTTGCAGCACCCTCCTGCCAAAGGAGGCCTCTGCGGATGCGTACCTGTCCAGTTTGTAATGCCATATGAATGGCGAAGGCAAAGACCACGTGGCCGCCTTACACACCTCCTCAAAGGAAGCTTGAGTGGCCCAAGCTGCAGATGTGGCTGCACTATGCGTGGAGTGAGCCATGACTCGACGTGGAACCGGCAAGGAATCCGACTGATACGCCCCACAATGCAAGCTCTTATCCACTGGCCAATCGTGGAGGCCAAGACCTTTCAACCCTTGGAGGAAGGGTGGAACGAGACAAAGAGTGCCTCAGAGCTGCGGAAAGCGGCTGTCCGCTTGATATAGTGACGGAGAGCCCGGCGAACGTCCAAGGAATGCCATTGTCGTTCCAGATCATGGGAAGGATTAGGACAAAAATCTGGGAGAACGATATCCTGAGCCCTGTGAAATAGGGAGTTAACCTTAGGGACGAAGGTGAGATCTAAGCGAGGCAATTCCCACGAGGGATATCTGTGGACGACAGGAGGCCTAGTATTAGTTGCACCCTTGATGAAAGAACGGATCAAGGGGTGTTGGTCCAGAGAACTAACAGTGTCGCAAGTAAGCAAAGTGGAAAGGGCTGCCACCTGTCTGCGCAATGTATTAGGTGCTAATCCCCTATTCAGACCCTCAAGTAAATAATCCAAAATATTTGGAATGGTCAAATCCGATAAAGGAAGGTGGTGAGTGGAAAACCACCGACAAAAACTCTGTCACGTGGCATCGTAGATGCGGTTGGTAGCCGGTCTACGAGATGCCTGGATTATGGAAATGACCCCTCCCGGGATAGAAGCCGGCGTTCAATTCCCATATGGCTAACTGAAGCCATTGAGGGTCCGGATGAGTCAGATCCCCCTGGATTAGGGAGACCCAGTCTGGAGGAAGTCTCCAAGGACGCGACAGGGAAAGGCTGACTAGGTCGGCAAACCAAGGCCTCCGCGGACAGTAAGGGGCTATCAAGAGAACCTCTGCCCTCTCTTGCAGAAGCTTGCGGATGACCGCCGGAAGAGGAAGAGGGGGAAAGGCATAGAGGAGGCCCTCCAGCCATGGAACCCGAAGGGCATCTACTCTCTCTGCCTCCGGAGCCGGGAAGCGCGAAAAGAATCGCGGCAGTTGTGTGTTTGCCTGGGAAGCAAACAGGTCTATGATGGGAAGGCCGAATCTGTAGGAGATCTCTCTGAATAGATCCGGGTGCAGACGCCATTCCAAATGGTCCACGGTCAACCTTAGAAAATCTGCCCGTTTGTTTGCCTCCCCTGAGATGTGGTCTGCCCTGATCGAGGTAAGGTTGGTCTTTGCCCAGGAGCCCAGGAGCTGGGCCTCGATCAGGAGGGCACGGGATCAGGTACCCCCCTGCCGGTTCACATGGGCCTTTGCCGCCACGTTGTCCGTGAGGACTAACACGTGTTGTCTCACAATCCTGTGGCGGAAGTGGCAAAGAATTAGATGTATGGCGTTCCTGGGACAGATAAACCCGACACTCTATTGTGTCTATTATGGCTCCCAAGTGGAGCAGTCTGGTCGATGGGACCGTCTGACTTTTTTTGAAGTTTACCCAAAAGCCGTGACTCTGTAGGACCTCGATCGCCAGTCGCAAGTCTGAGTGAGCCTCCCAGGGGGACGACGATTGGATTAAGATATCGTCCAGGTAACATTGCACCCAAACTGACACCAACCTCAGGTGTGCGGCTAGGACCGCCAGGACCTTGGAAAACACCCTTGGAGCCGACGACAGGCCGAACGGGAGTGTCCTTATTGATAATGATGCCCCATGTAACTGAATCTGAGAAACTGGCGGTGGCCGGGAATGATAGGGATGTGTAAGTATGCCTCTGTGAGGTCTACGGATGTCAGAAAGTCCCCCCTTCGGATGCTGCCTAAGATGGACTAAAGTGTTTGCATTTTGAACCTTCAGTATATCAGATAAAAGTTCAGGCCTTTTAGGTCTAAGATTGCTCTCCATCCTCCCGAGGTCTTGGGAACCACAAAGAGGATGGAGTAAAATCCGCGACCCCGTTCAACCGGAGGTACCGGTTTTCTATGGCCCTTATGTCTAATAAGTGACGGATGGCCTCCTGCATGAGACCTTCCCTTACTGAGTTTTTTGACAGGGGGCAAGAAATGAACCGTCTTGGTGGACTGGACGTGAATTCCAGGGATAGACCGTGTCGAATGGTGTCCAGGACCCAGGCGTCTGTGGTGGTGGCCTCCCATTGGGTGACAAATAGGGACAGCCTGCCCCCTATGGGAGGATCCACTTTGCAGTCACTTCCTGCAGAAGGAACGTCCCCCACCTTGAAAGGGCCATTTGGACTGAAACTGTTGCCTGGGCCTGGAAGCCGGTCTATCGACCGGACGGTCTTGTCTGGGAGTGAAGGGTCGTGAAGGTTGTGTGGTCGAAGGAGTGGGGCAGATCAAAAGAACTGTCTACGGTTGTAAGGATTAGTCCGCCTATCGGACCGTTTAGTAAGGTGGGCCAGAATCTTCCTTTTATCCTTATTTTCGGTCAGAAAAGGGGCTAAGGCATCTCCGAATAACTTGCTACCCTGGTACAGGGCTGCTGCCAAACGCCACTTGGACTTGGCGTCTGCCTGCCAGTGTCTTAGCCATAGCATGCGACGGGGCCGTCACATTGGACGCCATGGACCTGGAGGAAAACCTTGCAGCGTGTAGAGTCGCATCGGATGTATATTCCGTTGCGGCCACTAACTTGCTCAGGTCCTGATGCGTATGAACGTCGTCCGGGGGAATCCTGGCCTGGAGTTGACTAAGCCAAATAAGGGCAGATTTAGAGAAGAACGAGGCTGAAGTAGCGGCCCTGATAGACCAGGCCTGGTGTGTCCTCCTAAACGCCAGTTCTGATCTGCGTTCCTCAGTTTTAAAGGCCTCAGACATATCCCCTGAAATAGTGGTAGGGGAAAAAAGGTGAGACAGAGGCTCATCCACCGTGGGCATGTCCAGTGCCTCCATCTGAGGCCACGCTAAACAGCTTTTTATTGTTCCCACCTGGAAGAGGAAAGGTACCCAGGGAAGCTCATTGTTTCTTAACTGCATTGAGGAATAATGGTGGACAGGGAACATGGTGTTGGGTGACTACCGGTTCGATGAAAACGGGGTCCGCCTCTGAGTCCGGTGCAGTTATCGCTGGAGCGGACCAGTCAGGCCCCACGTGCGCTGCCGAGCTAGCCTTGCGAAGTAGGGGTAGAAAGAGAGATGGATTAAATAGACTGCCAAACGGAGGCGGATCCGGGACCGATTCCTCCTCCGACCACGAGGCATCAAGCGCCTGCTCCTGCTCCAGGGTTAATGAAACCCCACTATATGAGGAATGGGGGGGGAGGGAGGATCGTGAGAACTCTGATGAGCTGGGCGAGAAAGTGGAAGGGAAAGCAAGGAGTCCGCCCTGGGTACCAGTGGAGACCTGGCCGCGAGAGCCTTCTCCACGCCTCAGCAACCAAGACTTGGAGCCGATCTTCTAGGGGAGGAAGGGCCGACTCATCCCCTCTGAGTCCCGCGGCCATGGGTGTGAAGGTGGCTTCTGGGGCCAGGTGCTGGGCCCGTGGGGTGGATGGAGACCGGAATGTATGTGCGTCAGGTTCTGGTCCGGGCTGACCAGAGGAAGTGGAAGGCTCCACCAGTGACCAGACTTCCTAGGCAGAAGAGGATGGACCGAGTGGCAAATCAAAGAAGGTGGACTCTGTCTAAGCAATCTCGGCCCTGGCCTGTTTTTGAGCCTTTGAAAACTCTTTTTCCAATGCCTGGTGTCTGCTGCTGGCCTGTTTTTCAGCCAATTTGGAGATTTTCCCCCCAGAGACAGCCTTGGCTTTAACCTTGGTTGAGATCCTACCAGCAGCCTCTTGGGTAGGGGAACTGTGCCTTTTCCGGACGGAGGAAGGAGGGGAGGCTTCCTTGGATTGAGAGGCCATGTTATCCTCCATGCTGGTATAAAATCTTCAGGTGCACGAGGGTACCCCTGGGAGACGGATCAATTGGCTAATAAGGGTGTAGGGCAAAGGCTGGTAAAAACTATAATTTTCCCCCCAGAGGATGGACTGCGGCCTGCTAGTGAGGCTTGCTGTGTTGCCGAGCCAGCAATGTAAAAATGTGGCAACAAACACAGAGTAAGAGGCTGGAAACTGCTGTGTTAATTAGCTAGCCGAGTGGTGACCAGGTCTGGAGACACCAGAGGGCCCAATGAAATCAGTTGGGCCTATGCCAAAAGGAATGGAAAAAGGAAAGAGGCAAATGCCATAAGAGGATAAGTCCCCAAGGACTGATAAGAGAGAGATCCCAGGCTATCCCTGGCTATAAGGAACCTGGTAAGGGCCTTGGTTAGAAAGAACCCCAGAAGGGCCTTGGGCTGGAGCCACGAGGAGCGTCCAAGATGGCGGCCTGGGCTGGAGCCATGAGGAGCTTCCAAGATGGCGGCCGCAACCGGTCAGGCTCCTAACTTGGCCTAGGCCTTTTTTTATTATTTATATTTTCCTAGGGACTGAAAGGACAATAAGGAAAAGAAGATGCCCCTTGAAAGGAAACTCTAACCACGGTAGAAGTGGATTGGGGGAGAATCCCTTCTTCCCCCCGCCGCCTCCCCTGTAGCCGGCAAGCCCTTGCAATGGCCATGCGGTCCGTAAGATGGCGGCCGCGTCCCAAATGCTGTTCTCACCCCTCGTCTCCGATCGGAAGGCAAGCTGTGCGGGAGGAAGGCGGCAAAGGGAAAACGACCTCCCCAGCTGATCAGCGGCATTTCAGAAGCCCTGGGAGCCTCCCTGTGCGAGTGGCTGGGAGACTAGGCCCTGCGGCCTCCACGGAGCTGAATCCGATCGTCAGAAGGCCATCGGAGCTGCAGCCGCAAGCTCCGATCATGAGGTGAGCCGGAGGAAGGAGTGGGGGGGGGAATTGCAGCAGCGCTGAGCCCAGTGCTGAGCTAGAAAAGAAAGGGAAGAAACGGAAGCCTCCGTTTGCTGTTGAATCCCAATGGGGAAGAGAAGAATAGAGAGTCCTCGGGAGGAGCGCTGATCCCAGCGCTACTCAGAGGGCTAGGAGTTAAGGACTAAAGGATAATCCACCAATAGATTAAGATCTACCTGCCTGTGAGCCAAACATGCATGTCTGTTCTGGGCAAAATCAAGTCGAGACTGGGAAAACAGGCCCAGGACAGGCGTGGCAAGTTTGGCTGACTTGATCTGATTGGGCAGGAGGATTGAGTTAACCCATTGGTGGATTATCCATCTCCTGTGCTGGAGAAGAGCTCTGGAAGGCTTTGATCACTCTCAGATTGCACTGGAAAGAATGTTATTGAAATCTAGGTTTTACATAGAAGAGAACTTCGTGGGTTAAAAGATGGTTAGCAAGAATTAAACTGGAATGTTGAAAGTAAATTAAATTTCCTCTTACAAGTACCAACTAGTTGGTGAGGCAGATTCTGTTGCTTTCATTGCAGTTAAGGAAGCCAGGTTAAGGGGGAAAGATAAAGAATTTGCCTGATATAATAAACTGTGTAATGCATAAAGCTTATAGGAGTTTGACTCAATAATATTTTTATTCTATTTTTAACTATTTTAAATTATTGTCATGTATGCTAAAATATTTTAGATTTCAATGATAGAGTCTGTAACTTATTATCCAGATCTGAAGAAAAATGGGCTTTGTCTTACCTGAACGCCTTTTCTCAGCAGGATGGTGTAGAGTCCACTGATTGGGGTTATTTCAGCCTTCCTGCTCAGACTAAGACAAAAAAACTTTGCCATGCCTCCCTCTGGGTGTGTCTTCCCCAGTTTTTGTCGAGGCGAAGTATCCAGACGCAAGGCTCCAAACAAAAAAATAAAAGACACATGCCTAGACAAATAACAAACAGGGTGGGGCGTGGATGCTACACCATCCTGCTGAGAAAAGGCGTTCAGGTAAGACAATGCCCCTTTCTCCAGCAGAATGGGTGTAGAGTCCACTGATTGGGACATACCAAAGCCGCTCATGTCCCTGAAGGGAGGGGGTCTAGGCCTGTGTCCCTTGAGAGGTAACTACTTGCTGTAGAACCCGTCTACCAAAGGCAGCATCCACCGATGCAAATCTGTCAATCCTATAATGCCTAATGAAGGAAGAGGGTGATGACCAGGTCGCTGCCCTGCAAATCTCCTCGAGCGAAGCCTGGGTAGACCAGGCTGCTGAGACCGCAGCACTGCGCGTAGAGTGGGCCGTGATTTGAGAAGGAACTGGAAGGGACTGCGAAACGTAAGCCCTCGTGATACAAGCTCTAATCCACCGTCCAATGGTAGAAGAAGAGACCTTCCTACCCATCGTAGACGGCTGAAAAGATATGAATAAGGCCTCTGACTTCCTGAAGGTCGAGATCCGTTTAAGATAATGGCGCAGAGCCCTGCGCACGTCCAACGTATGCCACCCTCTCTCCAGACGATGGGAAGGGTTAGGACAGAAGTTAGGGAGTACCAGGTCCTGTGACCGATGGAACCCTGTATTGACCTTTGGAATGAATGCCGGATCCAACCTGAGGACCACCCTGTCCTCATGGAATGTGCAGAGATCCTTCCTGACTGATAGAACGGCTAATTGCGAAATTCTCCTGGCCGACGTAATGGCCACTAAGAAGGCCACCTTCAAGGTGAGAAAGTGTAGGGAACACGAACTCAACGGTTCGAATGGAGAAGTTAACGCCTGCAGCACCTTGGGCAAATCCCAGGATGGGTAACGATGGGCCGTAGGTGGGCCAGTGTTCACTGCGCCCTTGAGAAAGGCACCAACCGCTGGGTGGTGAGACAGGGAATCTTGGTTGTCACAAGTGAGAACCGTCGATAATGCCGCTACCTGCCTGCGTATGGTGCTGACAGATAGACCCCTATTTAACCCCTCAAGCAAATACTCCAATATATCAGGGATAGTGACAGAAAGCGGCGAGAGGAACTTCCATCTACACCAGGAGCAGACATTTTTCCAAGTGGCATCATAGATCCTATTGGTCGGACTTCCGGTGGTGGCATCAGGGCGGTGCAGAGTTAAGGAGACAGGCTCTGTCACCTAACTCTGATCTTTCCACGTTTGGAGACCCTTTGGGGTCACGGGGAAGTCTGGAGGACAACGCGTGAGAAAGGGGGATGCTGGAGGAATAACGAGGCGAAAGGCAATCGCCCGTTAGGACGAAGGAAACCTCCTAATTTCAATGTGGAAACTTCTGCCAGCAGCTGATGGCGGATCTGAGGCCCTGATAAAGCGGATCTGAGGCCCTGATAATGCGGAAGCAAGAATTCTAACAGACGGTGCCAAGTAGTAAGCTGTAATAGCCTATATTATTCCTAATACTAAAGAATATGAGGAGAGTCTAATAAGATTTAAGTGTCTATTAGGACGGGCGCTGAGAGGAAGCTCAATTGGAGAGGGAACCCTCAACGCAAGCGGCGACCCGGCGGAGGAGCTGTGAGTTGACAGATCTAAAGAACCGAGAGATTAAATAACAGAAGGTAGACACAAAGAAAGACAGTGTATTAAATCTGTGAGCGCAGAAGACAGAGAGGTTTGAGGAAGGAACTGGGAGCGGAGAGATCGTGATAAAGTTGAAGCCGGTAGAGCTTGTGGATTGAAGACCTGGATAGAAAAGACTGTGAGTTGAAAGAGTTGAAAGAAAATGGCGATCTAGAAGAACGCAGCAGCGATTAAAAGTGGTTGGAGAAAAACTAGAGACAAACCTGAGGGCTGCGAAGATCGGGAAACTCAAGTAAAGTGCTCCCAGCCACGAAAAAGCGTGGTTTGCTGTTAAAATCTGAAGGTGGAAAGAGAGACCGGGAGGATACGACACTAAAGGAAAGTGAAAAGAACGGACTGAGGTTGGAAAGAAAACCTGGAGCCTGAGAAATCCATTCAAAAGATACAAGGAAGGAGACGAGAGTGAAGGAGCGGAGTGACGATTGGAGAATAAACGACAGGAGAGGAAGCTGAAAAAAACAGGCTGACACAGAAAGATTTATAGCTTGACAGGGACGGTGCTTTAAGTAAGACGAGCATGAACGGAAGGGAAGGAGACAACGGAAGACGACGCTGGGAGTATCAGGAGAGTGGATGAGGTTTGAGAAGAGATAAAAAAGGACTGTATAATTGGGAAAATTTGTTGGTTAAAAAAGTAAGAAAGAATAAGAAAGTGAAGAAAGTTTGAGAAGGTAGAGAGAGATTGGAGTAATTGGGGTAGTGGAGGAAAGTTCAGAGAAGTTGAGGGAAGAGAAGTGTAAAATAATTATGGCAACATTGAGGACAGGAAAAAAAATGGTACCGAGTTTAACATTGACACCCTCATCCCCACCTGGCCAAAGATTAATAGAAGGAATGTTTGGCAAAGATAAACAAAATGTAATAGCCAATATGCAAACTATGCAATCTACACTCCTCAGTATCCAAGAAACAATGTTAAAAATGCAAGAGACTACCGTATATACTCGAGTATAAGCCGACCCGAATATAAGCCGAGGCACCTAATTTTACCACAAAGAACTGGGAAAAAATAGTGACTCCAGTATAAGCCGAGGGGGCATTTTTCAGCACACAAAATGTAGGGAAAAACTCGGCTTATACTCGAGTATATACTCATTGACTGGGAAATCGCGCGGCGCGGCCGTCAATGGGCTGCCGGCTTCCTCCGCCTGGGCTAATCGGCCTCTTTGCAACCCCACCCCTCTGGTAACCGCGCGATTGTAGCACTTTGCACAAAGGAGCAATAGTTGATAACACGCCCCACGTCAGCTGGAAGGGAAAAGCTGGGTGGGGAAGCGGGGGGGAAGAGCTCTGCCGCAGAAGTGCGGGTCGCGGGTTGGGTGGGCGGCCATGCCATTGCAACGCGAACGGCAAGCCCCTTGCCGGCCACGGTGGCGCGATGGCCCTTGCGAAGCGCTTTAAAATCTTTTTAAAAAACACCCCGAAGTTGCAAATCTACTCCTCAAGAAAGGGGGGGCTCGCCTCCCTTCGGGGTGGGAGGGAACACCGAGCATTTCCAGGGAAATCGACTCGATTAAATCCAGTGAAAAAGGAGATGCCTTTAGGGAAGCTTCGGGCTTAACTCGGCTCCGGTGCACGCTGCCTCGGAGAGGAGGAGGAGCAGGAAACCGATTTTAGCGCGGCAGGAATCAGTTGTTTGGAAATGCGAAGACGACTTTTTGCAAGAGCATTTATAAGGGGTTGCTGCGGAAAGAAGCCGAGGTCGCGTTCACACAACACACGAAATGAGGCGAAACGCTCCAAGGTGGCTTATGTTCTCTTGGCCGTTTAGACGGGGGAGGGGTAGCCAGCATTATGTAAAAGAGGCAATTGTTATCGTTTCACGTGTTTAGAGTTATCGTGTGAAACCAAGGCCGTGCTTTAGAAGTATTTCCCAGCCAGCTCAGTAGCACTGATCCCCGGGACCTACAACTTCAATCCCTTCGCCTCTAAAGGGTAGGAAATAATGTGGATTATCCCCTCTCCAACCCCTCCCCCCGCATATATATTGAAAGAGTTGCGTCTGTAATTAAACTTTGAACTCGGTAACCTGCAACGCTGTTGTCTCACGTTTACATGTCCCAGCAATTCCTCCTCCCAAATCGCCCATCACCCCCGATTTTTTTTTTTTAAAAAAAGGTTCGACTTTTTATTTTTATTTTTGCTTCGAGCTTCCTCAATCTGAAAGTGGGGCGTTGAGGAATACGGCCGAATTTACCCGGGCTGGCCGAGAAAGGCGCACCTCCAGCCTTCCCTGCAGCCGTTTGCAACCAGGAGAAGCCGCGTCGTGCCGCAAGCAGCACCCGGATCGTCGCTCCTGCAAACCCCCCCAACCCCCGCTCGTTGCACATACACACACACACACTCGTGTCTTCTGCTCTGTTTATTTCCGCCGGCCCCCATCGTGGGCACACGAGCCTAGTGCCGCGCTCGCCCCGCCGCTCCCTGGATCGCAGTGCAGAACCGGAGCCCCGGCGCATGCGCGCCGGAGCCAGCCCACCCGCCCGGCCTCCCTTCCCTCGCTGCGGCAGCGCCCCTGGAAAAGCCCCCCTCCCTTTTGCAAGGTCGCCTCCTCCCCGCTTTTGGGGTGGGGGAGAATTGAGAGAGAGAGAGACAAACACACACACACACACACACACACACAAAGAGGAGAGGGGAGCCGACCGGCCCACCCATTTCCCCCTTTCCCTGCGCGAGCGAGTGTGGATTTCCCCCTTTTTTTCTGCCCGCCTCTCTCACCCGCCCGCCCGGTTCCAGTTTCTCACTATCCAGGCGTTTCTGCAAAGCGGGAGGGGTCGAGGGAGGGGGGCGGTTGGTGGGAAAAGAAAAGGCGGAGCAGCGGCCAAGTGTTTATAAAGCAAGCGGCGGAGTCCTGCAGCTCAGAGGCAACACGGGGGGAGGGAATCGGAGCTAACCGAGGAAGGAGGCGCTGCTGCTGCTGTTTCTGCTGCTGCCACCGCCGCCAGCCGGGGCATAATAAATACGAGCGTAGGGGATCCGCGCGTGCACGAAGCCCCACTCCCCCGCCCCTTTTGCTTTCGCTCCCGAGCCGGCGCTTTTGAAAAGGGCTTGACTCCAGCCTGGGATTCGGAGCGGGAGACGCCGCTGCTGCTGCTGCCGCCCGCGCTGCTGTGGACTTACAATATCCGAGCACCGTTTAAAGAGATGCCGAAGGAAGACGGTGCCCAACTGCGCGCCTTTCCCCCTTGGCGGGGTGGTCTTTTGTAAAGACTTTGCAAAAGACCACCCCGCCAAGGGGGAAAGGCGCGCAGTTGGGCACCATCTTCCTTCGGCGTCTCTTTAAATGGTGCTCGGATATTGTAAGTCCACAGCAGCGCGGGCGGCAGCTAATTTTACCACAAAGAACTGGGGAAAAATATTGACTCGAGTATAAGCCGAGGGGCGCATTTTTCAGCACAAAAAATGTGCTGAAAAACTCGGCTTATACTCAAGTATATATGGTATATCGAAAAATCATGTGGAAATGAGAGGCGATATAAATAAATTGGACAACAGAGTTGAAATGATACAACAAACGATGGAAAAAAATGAAGCAAGAATTCAATTAGTAGAAATGGGGTTAGACAATATTGTGAAAAAAGTTGATACATTAGACACAGAAATGATAGCCTCCCAAAAAAAAAATGGAGGAAGCAATTATTTATTTGGAAATGGATAAGGCGGCATTTTATCTACGCTTCCAAAATGTGATAGAGGAGAAGGAAGAAGATCTGGGGGATATTATGGCAGATTTGATTTCTGGTGTGTTGCAAAGGGACAGGCAAGAAATTCTAACGGAGTTCGATGAAATATATAGAATTCAGACAAATTATG
>NW_015388107.1:174994-185969 GCF_001527695.2 Protobothrops mucrosquamatus | reverse complement strand
GGAGAGAACACAAAAAGTTTTGAAATAAACAAAGGGGTAAGACAGGGATGCCCAATTTCACCTCTACTCTTTATTTTGACTCTTGAAGTACTTTTAGTTCAAATTAGAGCAAATAAAGAAATAAAAGGGGTACAGGTCAAAGCAGAGGAATATAAGTTACAAGCATTCGCTGATGACCTGGTTTTCTTCCTTGAGGAACTGATAGAGAGAAGAAATATTCTTATGGGTGAAATAGAAAAATTTGGAATAGTGGCAGGATTAAAAATTAACAGAGAAAAGACTAAAATGTTAGCAAAAAATTTAACTGATAAACAAAAAAGGAAATTGGAAGAGAACTTGGGATTACAAGTAGCAAAAAAGATTAAATATTTAGGAATTTGGCTAACCTCAAGATGTTCCTCAATAAAAGAAAACAATTATACAAAACTGATATTAAAAATGAAACAAGATCTTGAGACTTGGGGGAACCTCCAATTATCACTATTAGGCAGAATCGCATTGATTAAAATGAATATTCTACCAAGATTATTGTATTTATTTCAAACAATCCCAATAAAATTAGAGAAATTTTTTTTTAAAGAATTGGATAAAATAATAAATAAATTTATTTGGGCGGGCAAAAAACCTAGGATAAATATCTAAACATTACAAGATAGTAAGAGTAGAGGGGGTCTTGGACTCCCTAAATGGGAAATCTATTATTATGCGGCAGGATTGTTATGGATCAAAGATTGGATAAACTTGGATAATGAAAGGATATTAATGATTGAAGGACAGATCTACAGGCGGGTTGGCATGCATTTTTATGGGCGAACCAGAAGAAAACATCAACATATTTCCAGCAGCATCAGATAAGAGGAGCATTGATCGGGATATGGGAAAAAATAAAAAAAAGACACTATGGGAAAATTCCAAATTGGTTCTCGCCGATGGAGGCAGTGATTCATTAGAGAAAAAAAAGATGTTTAGGTATAAAGAATTACTGGATAACCGAGGAAATCTCAAGTCAAGAGAAGAATTGGAGGAACAAAGAATATTCATAGATTGGTGGCCGTATTTACAAATTCAGTCTAGACATAACAGGGATAGGCAAGAACATGGAATTAGTCAGACCCCACACCAACTTGATAAAATTATAATAAGTAAGGAAAGAAAACTATTATCAAAAATTTATAAATACCTATTAGAGATAGAGTTAGAAGAAGAAATAGTGAAGGGGCCAATGATAGCGTGGGCACGAAATGTGGGACGAAATATAAATTTAGAGGAATGGGAAAGATTATGGAACAGAAATTGCAAATTGACGCTATCAACTGCATATAGAGAGAATCAATATAAAATGATTTACAGATGGCATTTAACACCGGCGAGATTGGCCAAAATGTATAAAAACATAGACCCGAAGTGTTGGAAATGTAAAATTAAAGAAGGAACATTTTATCACATGTNTATTTCTTTTGGGCATAATAAATTTAAAGATGGAAAAACAACTCCAACACATCATTATACACATATTGACTGCAGCTCGTATAGCATATGCGCAATGTTGGAAGAGTGAAAATATTCCCACAAATGATATGATTATGTATAAAATTTTGGAATGCGCAGAAATGAACAAACTTACGTTAGAATTAAAAGACAAGGAGACATCAGAATTTTATGAAATTTGGAATAAATGTTATAATTGGCTAGAACAGAGAAAGAAAAAGACATAATTATTGATGTACATAAAATGTAAATAAGATGTAAAGAATATTTAAAATGTAAAGCACTGTTCTGTTAGAAGAAAAGATATATGTTTATGTAGTTTTTGGTGTATGGTGTATGGTGAAAAATAAAAAAAAATTAATAGAGAGATCCTATTGGTCGATGGACACCGTGAGGCCTGGATAACTGAGATCACCCTGGAGGAATAGGACTGTCTGGTTAGACCTTCCCGCTCAAGTGCCAAGCGGCTAGTTGGAGCCACTGCGGATCCGGATGTTGGAGGTTCCCCTGGCTGAGAGCTACTCAGTCCGGGGGAATTCTCCACGGTGGCGAGAGCGACAGGTCCACCAGGTCGGCAAACCACGGCTGACGCAGCCAAAATGGGGCAATTAAGATTAGCTCCACTCGTTCTTGCGAATAGTTGCTTGGAGCAAAGGAAGAGGGGGAAAGGCATAAAGTACGCCCTCCGGCCATACGCTCCGGAGGGCGTCCGTTCCCTCCGCCCCCATGACGGGAATCTGGAAAAGAACCTGGGGAGCTGTGCATTCTCCGGAGAAGCGAAGAGATCCAGGACAGGGTGGCCGAACCTGTGAACTATCTCCCTGAATAAGTGTGGACCCAGTTTCCACTCTGCATGGTCCACAGTGGCCCTGCTCAGGGAGTCCGCCTGTTGATTTGCCTCCCCCGAAATGTGTTCCGCTCTGATGGAGCTCAGAGTGGACTCTGCCCAAAGACCCAATGCCAGGGCTTCCTGCATGAGGGGCCAAGAGTGGGTCCCTCCTTGTTTGTTTACGTGAGCCTTGGCCGCAATGTTGTCTGTCAGGATCAACACATGTTTCCCTGCCACGAGGGAGGAGAACTTCCACAGAGCCAGGTGAATGGCCCTGAGCTCCAGCCAATTGATGTTGTGAGCCAAGTCGGACCTGGACCGCCGACCCTGTGCTAAGTGGTTGTGAAGATGTGCCCCCCAACCGAACAGACTGGCATCTGTGGTTAGGGTAGTCCTGATCGGTTCCTTGAAAAGAGTGCCCTTTGCCAAGGCGGACGAGGTCCACCATAGGAGTGAATCCAGTGTGAGATGGGGAACCCTGACTTTTTTTTTGGATGCACTGATGCTGCGTCTCTGAAAGGGAAGGAGAAACCATTGGAGGCTCCTGGAGTGGAGCCTGGCCCACGGAATGATGCCCAAACAAGAGACCATCTTCCCCAGGAGTTGAGAGAGTTGTACCAGAGGCACCCTCTTTTCCCTGAGGATCTGCTGGACCAGCACCCGAATGCTGACCTGGCGCTCCGGAGGGAGATAGACTGCATAGGTTCGAATCTATCAGTGCTCCCAGATGGAGCAGACGTCTTGTGGGTGTTATGTGACTCTTTTTGAAGTTCACGGAGAACCCATGAACCTGAAGAGTATGGATTGTGATATCCAGTTCCGACTGGGCTGAGTGGAAAGATCTGGACTGCACGAGTATATCGTCCAGGTAGCACTGTACACGCACGGGCCTCATCCTTAGATGAGCCGCCAGCACGGCCAAGATCTTTGTGAAGACCCTCGGAGCCGAAGAGAGGCCGAAGGGAAGAGCCCGATACTGGTAATGCCGGTGCGTGTAACAGAACCGCAGGAACCTGCGGTGATCCTGTAGGATCGGAATGTGGAGGTAAGCCTCTGTCAGGTCGATAGAGGAAAGGAAGTCCCCTTTTCTGATGCTTGCCAAGATGGACTTTAGGGTCTGCATCTTGAATTTCCTGTAAGTTAGGAAGTAATTTAGACCCTTCAGGTCCAGTATCGCCCTCCAACCTCCTGAGGCTTTGGGGACTACAAACAGGATGGAGTAAAAGCCTACTCCTATCTGGTCCTGAGGTACCCTTTCTATGGCCCTGATGTCTAATAAGTGTGCGATGGCTGTCGAGACTAGATGAGCCTTTGAAGAATTGTTTAAAACCGGGCACCGTATAAAACGATCTGGGGGAAAAGATCAAAACTCTAGGGAGAGACCGTGTCTTATGGTCTCCCTGACCCAAGCGTCCATAGTTGTGCCCTCCCAGATGTCGTAAAACACTGCCAGCCGACCACCAATGGGGTAATCCTCCTTGGCGTCACTTGGACCGCCTATATGGCTGGCTGCCAGAACCCCTGAAGGGACGCTTGATCTGGGAATGGCCCCTGGCTCCACTGATCTGGCGGTCCTGCTGGCGATCTTGTCGGGAAAGATAGGACCGTGAGCCTCTGGGCCAATCCCAGGACTGCCCTGCCCGAAAGGGCTGTCTCCACTCCCAGGAACCACCGGGGCAGAAGGCCGGCCTATGGTAATCTAGTTCAGGTCGCCTATCCTATTTTTTGGAAGGGTAAGCCAAGACTTTGTGCTTATCTTTGCCCTCAATGACATGAGGTTCTAGCACTGCACCAAATACGTGCGTTCCACTGTACCTGGAAGTTGACAGGCGCCACTTTGCCTTTAAGTCCGTTCGCCACTGCTTCAACCAGAGAAGCCTTCGTGACGCCACTGTGGCCGCAACCGATCGGGCCGAGCACCTGGCCGAATGCAGAGATGCATCCGCAATGTACTCGGAAGCTGCCACAATCTTGCCTAGTGTTTGGTGCGCCCTGACCTGATCTGGCGGGATGAGAGCCTGGAGATCCTGCAGCCACATTATCGCGGAACGTGCAAAGAAGGAGGATGAGGTTGCCACCCTTATTGCCCAAGCCGAAGATTGGTGAGCCCTGTGAAGTGAGAACTCGAACTTTTTGTCCTCCGCTTTTAGGAATTCAGCCATGTCCCCAGGGACGGCGGTGTTGGAGAACAGAGATGCCAGAGGGGCGTCCACAGTCGGAACTTCTAGAAGAGAGGCAAAGGAAGAAGCAACATTATAAAGTTTCTTGTCCAAACTACTCGGAGAGGGAGTGGTGGCTAGGGATGACCACTGCTTTTCCACCGTAGTCCTGAAGACTGACGGACATGGAATCTGAGGCTCCTCCCTGACCTTTTCCGCAAACAGGGGGTTGGCCTCCTGGTTCGAGGAGCTAGATGGTGCCTCCTCCTGAGCCGAAGTAAGTTTTACCGTGGCTATGGCCTTTAAGAGAAGAGACCGAAATATGGAAGGGTCAAAGAGACCCGAGGATGTCACCTGCTCAGGTGTTGGGTCCTCATCCTCAGACAATATAGTGTCTGCTACTTCCAGGTCGATTGATCCCTCCTCTCCTAATTGTGAGGTCTCTGAAACATCAGAGCGAGGCCTCGTATCATGTAGCTCCTGGGGCGGGGGAGCGGACGTGGGAGGGGAGGGATGTGACTGCGCTTGGCTCCGGCCCTTGGATGACATAAACTATTTGAATGCATGATGCATGAAGGCCTGGAATTGGCTCTGGGACCATATTTCCTCTTGATCCCTGGAGCTGGCCCCAACCCCCATTGAGGCATGCCTGCTCTCTAGTGCTTGGGGCGGCGAAGAAGAGGAGGAACGATGAGGACCAACCTGCTCAGTTTCCCCCTGAGGAGACCAAGATCGTGGGGCTTCCAGTGATTGAAATTGAGGCTCTAGCGAAGGGATGTCCAATGGGGCAGGGGAAACCAATTCAGCCCCACTGGATCTGAGCCTCTCTGCCTTGGAGAATTCTCTCTCCAGTGCCAAGTGTCTCCTCGAGGCCTCTCACTCGGCTGTTTTTGAAATTTCCTTTGTAGCCAAATGTTTGGTTTTAGCTTTTTTCTTTCCCCCCCCCATTTCCACTTCCTCTGACCTGCGTTTTGTTTGTGCGGGGGGGGACACTGGTCTGCGTTGCCTGGGGCGAGGAACTGTCTGCCATTGTAGTCTAGATACTCCTAGGCAGTTGTATCTAGAGGTGGGGGAAAACCAATATGCAGATCAAGCAGTCAGAGATGGAAAACCGATCCTCACTCTGAACAGTTATCAATGGCAAGATCAGCCAGACAGTGTGCTAATACTGCCTGTACAGGCCCTGTGACTAAAGGTCACTGACTAAATTGAACCAGGTGGTCAAACAGGTATCTCTTCGCTCCTCTCCCTTAGATCTGAAAACTCAGGTGTGAACACCCTGATCTGCTCAATGCAGACCATCCCCAATCCTGGGGTAGCAATCAAGAATTTCACAGCTGTGAATATCAGAGAAATATTTTTTCTTTACCCCCTGAACAGGGCTGCCCCCCACAGGTAACTCAAATGAGGCCTTCAAAATGGCGCCGGTCACGTGGGCCCGCAGAATAGCGCCCTCGTTAAGACCATGCGGTCAAAATGGCGGCCATAGTATTAGAGTCCCAGAATAAATGAAACTTTTCAAGAAGAATCAAGCTTTAAGTAACAAAGGAAAGCAAGAGGTTTGAATTCCCCCCGTTCCCAAGCACTTGCGGTTTGGTAGCGCAGCAGCCACTGCGATTCGGAGTATGGCTGCAGGCAATGAATGCTCCTTCGAGGCCTCGACGCGAAGAATTGCGCTCCGGAGGCCTCCTCGCCAAAGATTGATCTCCGCTGCTCAGCTGATCAGCGGTATCGCGGAGGACAGTTCGCCGGGAAAAAAACCCCTCCATCGAGCCTGCAGCCTCCCACTTCCTAGCCCCTAGGGAGCAGCGGGGAAGCAAGGACAGAGTCCTTATCTCCTCAGAGAATCCCCAAATTGATGAATTTGAAATGAAAGGCCAAATTAGTCCAAATAAAAGCTACAGAGTCCAATTTAAATATATCCAATCAAAGAAAAAGAAAAAAAGTCTAATCTAGCCTAGCTAAAGGAGCCTTAAAAAAAAGTGTCTTGCTGAGCTCGAGACTAAGATAAAAAAACTGGGGAAGACACACCCAGAGGGAGGCGTGGCAAAGTTTTTTGTCTTAGTCTGAGCAGGAAGGCTGAAATAACCCCAATCAGTGGACTCTACACCCATTCTGCTGGAGAAAAGACAAAAAGATATTCAGAGATCACACAGGCAAAAACACCACTTCTGTTGGCATCTCCTTAACTCAGTGTTTCTCAACCTTGACAATTTTAAGGCATGTGGACTTCAACTCCCAGAATTCCACAGCCAGCAATGCTGGCTGTGGAATTCTGGGAGTTGAAGTCCACATGCCTTAAAATTGTCAAGATTGAGAAACACTGCCTTAACTGCACTGTGTGATCTGCCAAGATGAGTTCTTTAAAAAAACTGCTAACAATTGTGTCAAACATATCCCTCTATGTTTTCCTTCCAAATTCAAATCACTGCACAGTAATAGAAGCCTTATTTGCATTTATTTTAATAGTGGCTGTACACTTATATAGTTTTAGATCTACGTAAGAAAACACATCACTTAGCTATTATACACAGATAAGCTTTCACTCTATTTTCAATATTTGAAAAATATATTTAAGATTTACAGTGAGGGAAAAAAATATTTGATCCCCTGCTAATGTTGTACGTTTGCCCACTGACAAAGGAATGATCAGTCTATAATTGTAGTGGTAATTTTAACAATGAGAAACAGAATAATAACAATAAAATCCAGAAAAAGCCATTTCAAAAAAGTTATAAATTGATTTGTATTTTAATGAGTGAAATAAGTATTTGACCCCTTCGCAAAACATGACTTAGTACTTGGTTGCAAAACCCTAGTTTAGCATTCACAGAGGTCAGAAGTTTCTTGTAGTTGGCCACCAGGTTTGCACACATCTCAGGAGGGATTTTGTCCCACTTTTCTTTGCAGATCTTCTCCAAGTCATTAAGGTTTCGAACTGACATTTGGTAGCTCGAACCTTCGGCTCCCTCCAGATTTTCTATGGGATTATGGGTTGGAAACTGGCTAGGCCACTGCAGGACCTTAATGGTTCTTCTTGAGCCACTCCTTTGTTGCCTTGGCCATGTGTTTTAAGTCATTGTCATGCTGGAATACCCATCCACGACCCATTTGCAATGCCCTGACTGAGGGAAAAAGGTTCTCACCCAAGATTTGACAGTACATGGCCCTGTCCATCGTCCCTTTGATGCGGTGAAGTTGCCCTTTCCCCTTACTAGAAAAACACCCCCAAAACATAATGTTTCTACCTCCATGTTTGATGGTGGGGATGGTGTTCTTGGGGTCATAGGCAGCATTCCTCCTCCTCCAAACACGGTGAGTTCAGTTGATGCCAAAGAGCTCGATTTTGGTCTCATCTGACCACAACACTTTCACCCAGTTCTCTGAATCATTCAGATGTTCACTGGCAAACATCAGATGGGCCTGTACATGTGAGCAGGGGGACATTGGAGGCGCTGCAGGGTTTCAGTCCTTCATGGCGTAGTGTGTTACCAATTTTTTTTTGGGTGACTATGGTCCCAGCTGCCTTGGGATCATTGACAAGATCCTCCTGTGTAGTTCTGGGTTGATTCCTCACCGTTCTCATGATCACTGAAACTCCATGAGGTGAGATCTTGCATGGAACCCCAGACCAAGGGAGATTGACAGTTATTTTGTGTTTCATCCATTTGCAAATAATCGCACCAACTTTTGTCACTTTCTCACCAAGCTATTTGTGTAGCCTTGTGTAGGTCTACAATCTTGTCCCTGACATCCTTGGACAGCTCTTTGGTCTTGGCCATGGTGGAGAGTTTGGAATCTGATTGATTGCTTCTGTGGACAGGTGTCTTTTATACAGATAACAAGCTGAGATTAGGAGCACTCCCTTTAAGAGAGTGCTCCTAATCTCAGCTCATTACCTGTATAAAAGACACATCGGAACCAGAAATCTTAGTGATAGGGGATCAAACATTTATTTCACTCATTAAAATGCAAATCAATTTATAACTTTTTTGAAATGGTTTTTTTTTATTTTTTTGTTGTTATTCTGTTTCTCACTGTTAAACTAAACCTACTGTTACAATTATAGATTGGTCATTTCTTTGTCAATGGGCAAACGTACAAAATCAGCGGGGATCAAATAATTTTTCCTTCACTGTAAATAATTTAACAGGACATAGTTATTACTGTTAAATTATATAAATACTTATTAAATTAGATGACGTTATTAAATTAAGTATTAGTAGACAAAATTATCATTAATAAGATAGGAAATCATAAGGAGAAACAATATACGCTAAATCTGATAAACTATAATCATTCTCACTGTAAGCAACCAATCAAGATACAGTTAAGTGTACCAGATCAACATTTTTAAAATCACTAAAATAACTTGAATGCGATCACTCCCTCCTTTCACCCACGCATTCGCTAATCGAATGTGCAGGTCGTTAAGTGCACATGAGATATCTCTGGGTGGAGAAAGCCATGGGAAGCCTAGTGATGGAACAGGCCACCTGCTTCAGACCATTCAAGACCTCCCCTGACCCACTGAAATACCTCATTCTCCCTCGTCTGGGATCTCCACAATTGCTCCCCTCCATCCTGTCATGCCGGGTCACTTACTTTGTGAAGATCTGTCTCCTCTCCAGCCTGTTCCTTTGCCTGTTCCTGGCAAGCGGTGAGAGCAGAGGGAGAAAGGATGAGCGTGCCCTGCTCGGCTTCTCTGACACACCAAGGCTGCCTGCCACTTCTGGAATGACAGGCAGCCTCGATGAGTCTCCTCCAAAGGCTCAGCGCAGAAAAATGTTTGCACACCATTAGGGAGGTTTGGGGCAGCAAACTCATGTTGCTTCAAACCTCCCACTGGCATGCAAACTCTTTTCGTGTACAGACTGGAAGTTTCTGGGTGCCCTGATCTCGCGAGACCTCAAGCACCCATTCTCTGCAAAAGCGAATGGGTGCCTGAAGTTGTACAAAATCAGGACACCTAGCTTTGCCAATGAGAATGGAGGCTCAGAGGGATGCACGCTCCACTCCAGGGCTCCATTTTTATCAGCAATTTGCTTGAGGCCTTTGCTGACGAGAACAGAGGCCCAGAGGGAGCATGCTCCCCTCTGGGGCTCCGTATTCTTTGGCAAAGTGCTTGAGAAGGCCTTTGTGACAAGAACAAAGGTCCGGAGGGACACACACACCTCTCTGGGACTCCATTTTCACAGGTAAAGTGCTTGAGGAGACCTTTGCCAATGAAAATAGAAGCCTGGAGGGATGAGTGCGCCCGTCTGGGGCTCTATTTCCGTTGGTAAAGGCCTCCTCAAGCACTTTGCTGAAAAAAACTGAGCCCCGGTGGGAAGCACGTGTCCTTCCCAGCCTCTTTTCTCATTGGCAAAGGCCTAGAAAAAAAGGTCTTTGTGCTATAAATGGAGACCTACAGAGACGTACATGTCCCTCCTGGCCCCATTCTTGGCATCAAAGGCTTTTTGCAAAGATGGCAAAAGACTTTAAAAATGGAGGGAAAGCTTCGATGTTTCAGGCCTTCCCTCCATTTGCAAAGCCTTTTGCAGCAGATCTCATCCAGGCCTCCGTTTGCAGAGAACAGAGGCCTAAAGTACAATGAGATCATGCGGTATTTTAGGCCGCCATTCTTTGTGAATGCACCAAAGGCCTGAAGCACCGAAACAGACCAAGAAACCAAAGGCTCTCTAGATCTTCTCAATGTGAGTATCCACAGGTCTAGTGCCTATGGAGACCCCCCTGGGGAGGGGGGGTAATAGGCAGGGTGAATGTTGCAGTGCCTCTGCAATCGTTCATAAGGGTGAACGACTCCCGTGATGCTGCAATATTCGTAATTTTGAGACTTATTCATAAACACTAGGTGGCGCTTATGGTGCAACTTCAAATGTTCGCTAAGTGAACATAATAATAATAATAATAACATTCAGTAAATAATGTTTTTTATTTTTACTGGGATCACCACAAATACGTATAATACTAATAAATTAAACTAAAAAGCACCATGTAAAAATCAAACATATTTAATCCAGACATGTAAAATGTGCACAATTCCAATAAAGATACATTTACCTAATATGCTGCCAAAAAGACATGCCCATTATAATAATTCCTTTTTTTTTTATTTACATATTGCAGAAATGAATGAAAAATGCACTTTATTAACAAAAGGGTCCTAAAATATGTTAATTGTTAATTGTTAATTTTAATTTATATACCGCCCTTCTCCCATAGGACTCAGGGCGGTTCACAGCATATTTAAAAACAGATACTATCCACAATACAGAAAAATACAAAAATACAACAATCTAAACCCCAATAAAACCGAATTAAAAACCAAATATTGACGGCTGTGTTTCCAATTAAAATTGCTTCTAAAATCATCCCTACCTAAAATCCTCCCTAGGTCAGGCCCGCTTGCTGGAAAAGCCATGTCTTGAGGGCGCGGCGGAAAGTAAGGAGATCCGGAATCATCCGGATCTCGGGGGGCAGTTCATTCCAGAGGGTG
>NW_015388107.1:161416-172780 GCF_001527695.2 Protobothrops mucrosquamatus | reverse complement strand
GCCAGGCCACGCCACAAGTCCCCCCGGTCAAACCCCAGTCCGGTCAGGCCGCCAGGTCCCAGATCTTCCCCCGGCCTAAACGCCAAGGCCGCCAAGGCCGCTGGAAAGGCCCACCAAGGCCGCCAGAAAGGGCCGCTGGAAAGGGCCACCAAGATCGCCGGAGAAGGCCATCGAGGCCAGGCGGGCCGCCGAGAGGGCCGCCGAGGCCACCGGGGAAACCCACGAAAAGGCCGCCGAAGCCACCGGAAAGGGCCACCGGAAAAAGGTGTCGCGGCCGCCAGCGGAGGCCACTGGAGAGGGCCATCGAGGCCGCCGGAAAGGGCCGCTGAAGAGGGCCGCCGAGGCCACCGGAAGGCTGCCGAGGCCGAAAAGGCCGTCCAGACCGCTGAAAAGGGCCGCCGAGACCACCGGAGGGGGCCGCCTAAAAGGGTCGCCAAGGCCGCTGGAAAAGGCCGCCGAAGGCCACCGGGGGGGCCACCCAAGAGGGCCGCCAGGGCCGCTGGAAAGGGCCGCCAGGGCCACCGGAAAGAATCGCCGAGGCCACCGGAGAGGGCCGCCAAAAAGGGCCGCCAAGCCGCTGGAAAGGGCCGCCGAGAACCACTGAGGCCGCCGGAGAGGGCCGCCGAAGCCACCGGGAAGGCCGCTGGAACAGGCCGCCAAAAGGCCGCTGGGGAGGGCCACCGGAGCCACCGGAGAGGGTCGCTGGAGAGGGCCACCGAGGCCTCCGAAGAGAGCTGCCGGGGCCGAGTGGGTCGCCGAAGAGGCCGCCGCGGCCGGAAAAGACCGGGAAGGCCAGCCGGACACATATCCGGTCAGTGTGATGTCCCCGCGTCCCCACGTCTCCTCGCGTCCCGAACTCCAATCCCGGGAGGAAGGGTCACCCAGGGAAGGGTCTTCGGACCTCCGGGGACCTCTGAAACTCCCATCTGCTGTTCCTTTCAAGCTCCGCTACTACGGAGCTACCCGGAGCCACCCGCCATCTTCAGGTGCCACAAAATGTTGAGATAACTACTCCTAGATGCATAGCTAGATTTACTGGGTTTTATGTAGTTTTATTTACTTTTTAGTTCCAGATTGTTTTTTAGTTTTATTGCATTATATTTTACCATAATTTGTATTATCCTTATATATTAAGGAAAAATATAGATGAAATAAAAGCTATGTCTTTAATTAATTACTCTAATTTTTAACAATTTTTTGTTTGCTCTCTGAACCTAATTACTATTTTTTTCTATCTTTTTAAAGAAATTGGAATTATGAAACAGTCATAGACTGGCATAACCTTGATCCAAAAAAGTTGTTCTTTGCAGATTTTAGATAATTATATAGCATTTGCTAACATTCAGATGTCATAAAATCTTTTTAACAGTGCAAAACAGCATTCTAGGAAAATAATCACTCACATACTCTTTAAAAAAAATACTCTTTAAAAAAAATACAACTACAAAAACTGATTCAAAATTTTAAAAATTATTTTGCTTTGTCCACTAAAAATCTTATCCATCAAAAATGAAAATCATCTGAAGATTAGAAATTAATTTATTTTTCATTACTGCATAGAAATAATGATATGCAAACAAAAATGAAAAGATGTAAAAGGTATTTCCTTAAATACTAGCAGCTAATCATTTGGCTGCATCCAAGAAAAGAGTCTGTTCTGGGGCCCATTCTCTGGAACATCAGTCTTCCAGAGAACAGACTTGCCTCAACCCTACTAACTCTCCTAAGGCCTTGAATACCTAGTTTGGTTACCTTAGGATCTAGGTATGTGGTTAAGTTTATATTGTGCTTATGTTTATTGGGTTGTTTTTATCTTAACTGCTGTATAGGTTACTTATTATTTAGTTTTGAATATTTTATCTTGTTTTTCTTCATTGTTAGTAGCCCAGAGTTATATTTGAGAGGGATAGCCATATAACTATGGACTTTTTCAACATAGATTAGTTGCATTAATACTAATGATCATTACATTAATAACTTCTATACTTCTATTCCCTTTTAAATAATCAAGAATAAGTCCTTTTGCAAAATTAAAAATTCTAATATGTCTCTTTTGTCTTGATGTTTTCCCCCATGTCTACTAAACTTTAAACTCCATCATCGATACCAATAGAAAACTGTAGAAAACTTATTTTAAACAAAGAAGACATTTCCAAAACTGTAAGTTCTAAACTAGTAAGTCAAGCATAGATAAAGCCAGCATAGAATAACAAGTTTCAGAAATATGCCAATAGAATGGGAATCCATTTTGGCATCAAGATTCTGGTTTCTATTAAATGAAGAACGCCTCAGAGTACACCTCAAAATAGACATAAATATATCCAGATACACTCTGAAATTTCCATTTAGTACTCCAGACAATTGATACAGAACAATTCATTCATCCACACATATATTCAAAGGAAAATGCATCTTTCTATACAATTGGATGAAAAGCAAATAGAATGACAAGCATTATTAGAAAGCAGAGAATATGATTAAATGGACAGTGTTCGCAATATAAAACAATAAGAATGATCCAAATTTCTGTTCAGATCAATAGTTGTCCTTTAGTTCATAGATCAGTGATGGCGAACCTTTTAGAGACCGAGTGCCCAAACTGCAACCCAAAACCCACTTATGCATCGTCGAGTGCCGGGTGGGTGTGGTCCATTGGGTGGGTATGGCCCACTGGGTGGGCGTGGCCCACTGGGTGGGCATGGCTGCAGTGGTAACGGCAGACTGGGTGGGACTGAAACGTTCAATCAATCAATTCCAACTTTACAAGACCTTTTCTTTTCCCGCGAGAAGTTGAAATTGACTGACTGAACCTTTTTTTTTTTGCACACGGCGGCGGAGGCCTAAAGCAAAAAGGTTTTATAAAACCCAGCTGAAGGCCTAGGACTGGGGCGATGGCACGCGTGCCCACAGAGAGGGCTCTGAGTGCCGCCTCTGGCACCGTGCCATAGGTTCGCCACCACTGTCATAGATAGTCTAAAATTAGAGGTAAGCGAGATGACAGACAAAAATCAAATTATTCCAGATGATTAAAGCTAGAGTATTGCAAGAGCTCCAAACAGCATTTCCAAACTATAAGGACAGACAGTAAAGTGGCAGATATTAATTTATTATTTGTGACCTATTTTTCCATGAGGCTATACTAGGCAGCCATACTGCAATAAAACAGAGAAATGAAAAGAAGTGTGAAATCAAATTTGGGTCGGTCACCGGGATCAGAGATTTACTCTTCCAAGCTTTTGAATTCATGCTGGAGCCCACCTTCAGGGAATTTCCCAACAGGCCCCTTGTCAGTTAGCAGGAGTGCTGAATTACCACCTGCCTATCAAATACTTAGGAGCTGGGCACTTGGCAGCCCAAGGAAACAACAGCCAATCACCACCCATCAACACACCAATCAACCAATAGGAAGGCAACACATAACACGACTCACAGAACAGCCCAAAGCACATATTCCAGTAGAGAAATTCCCCAAAGATGGGCTCCAGCATGGGTCCAAAAGGTCGGTAGAATAAATTTCTGTTCCCGGTGACTGACCCAAATTCTATTTTGCATCATTATTCTAGGATACATATATTTGCCTTAATTCGTGAAGTGTAAACATAACAGTAGCAAAGTAATGGAATAATAGAATAAACAATGAAAATGAAAACAATGAGAATATAGTGATATGAGAATAAAAGATGACCATGTAGAGAAGCAAGGGAGGAGGTCGTGCCTGCTATCAAATTTAGTGTAGTATCCCCCCACTGGGTCCCAGTCTAACCAGCAGAGCCAGATCTTGGGCTCTATATAGGAGGGTGGAGAAGATCTCACCTTGGAGAGAAAAATGTTCCATAGGGCAGGCACTACAGCAGGGAAGGCTCTTCTGGATCCCGGTAGTCAAAGTTCTTTGACCAACAGGATCTAAAGTAGGTCGTCTCTGCTGGCACAAATGGGGCGGGCTTGTGCTAGTGGAACACGATGATTTATCAGGTAGTTTGATGCTAATAAGGGCTTTAAAGGTCATAGCCAACACTTTGAACTGTGCCCTCCAGAGAATGGGGAATATGCAATCTTGAATCTTATTCTATTGCTCATATTTAACTGGCATGATTTTCAAATACATCACACTAAGTACTAGCATCATTCTCACCGAAGAGGCCCAAAGTAGCTAAGAAATAAATAAGTTCTTCAAAACTGAATATAGGTAAAATATTGATAACAAAACTACCTTCAAAACTATCCCTGGTGATATGAAGTTATTTTAGGAAAGACAATTCCTAAAATTCTGTAAAAGCTATGATTCTCTGTACAGTTATTTTCATGCTTCAGTTATGCATTCAGTTGTTATAATTTAGTCACTGAAAACAGATATAGATACCTCTGTTACTTGCATTAACATTGTGCAAAACATCTGAAAGAGGTGCTGGGAAATGTTTAAATGTAAGAACAAAGCACTTCTTTTTGAAGTTACCACTAAAAGACCTGTTTCTTTTGTATCTGCTTTGAAACTTTGTTCCCAATTATCTCCTAATGCATGAAAAAATGAATCATGAAAGAGGACATGGCCAGAAGTTTTGAAAAGGCCATCTTGAAAAAAATCTTGCAAAAGATGTATACGCTCTAACAATTTGAAGAGAAGTGATTTGTTCATGCTCCTGAATAGTGCATAGTCCTTTGGATGTTTTTAAGCCTATTTTTCTTATGTTATAAAATTTATGTTAAATACCTTTTTTGGTAATATATTTGCACAACTGTTAACCTCAACTATTTTACTTTAGATGAATTTAATTTTCCTTTACATTTGATTTAAAATATCATCCCATTTCAAACAATTGGCATTAACATTTATGAACAGACTGTAACAAAATAAAACCTACCTCACCTCATACAAAAGTCTCCATTTGATTGTCCCCAATTCTATTTTGCTTTGTTAAAGTCATGTGGTAAACCCTCGTGCATAAGATTAACATGCCCATGTCCAACCAACAGAAGTAGCCTTCTGTCACTAGAAGGTCTGTAATACAAAATTTCTCCTTTGATAATAGTTGGTGAGTTTTTTCTCATTGTATAAAATTGAATAATTAGATGTCCATTTCTAACAGTCAAGCAGACCTGCTTTGTGGAGAAATGAAAAATAAACAGTTTTGCTCACAGTCAGAAATTTAAATCCGTGTAAAACCATTTAAAGTGTGCTTATTCCAAAGGAAGTCTAATTTAAAAATAAAACTGCCATTCTTGGAGAGGGAACGTCTTGTTAGAAATGTCGGTTTGAAACCCCAATTTACACCCACCTTACAACAGTAATTTTAATTTTCGGCTGTAAGCATTCGTCTCTT
Organism: Protobothrops mucrosquamatus; assembly: GCF_001527695.2. Classification (NCBI taxonomy): domain Eukaryota; kingdom Metazoa; phylum Chordata; class Lepidosauria; order Squamata; family Viperidae; genus Protobothrops; species Protobothrops mucrosquamatus. The sequence continues at coordinate 167,462 of NW_015388107.1, read as the reverse complement.
AACGAATGTTCTTCTTCTCTGCGATTCACTTAAAGCAGGAGTACAGTACAGGCTGATCATGTGATTCCTCAACAGCAGATCCTGCGGACTAATTGCTTAAGGCCCGGATTACACTAAAGCCATAAGATTGGGAGATCTATAAACTGTGCATAAAGTGAACCAAGAAGGTAACAAAAGCACTAGGTATGCATGTTTAATAGCAAGCCAAACAAAAGAGCAGTTAATAGAAAGTTCCGATTCTCCCCTCCCCCGGAAAGGACAAGAACTGCATGGAAAATGCATTTGCTTCAACACAAGAATGCTACTTCCCCATTTTTTATTTTTTTGTCATCACCTGGGTGAGAGAAGCCAAACGGCAACGTCGATTCAGCACCCGCTTTTCACAGCACTTCTCTATTGGCACAATCCTCACTATACCCAACAATTATCCAGTAAAACTGGCTACTGTCTGACACTCTAAATACACTTCATGACTATCAAACGCTTGTCAGGGTTTGGAAATGCAACAAGCAAGCCCCCTTCCCTCTAAAGAAAGCTGGGCTTGTTTTCATCTTTCTACGCACAAAAAACCGGATCAGACAGGCGGACAGAAGCGTGGCCTGTAAAGAAAAAGGAATGTGGGCAATGCCTGTAGATAACAGACCGGTCAATATCCGCGGGACTTCAGGTCATCGCAACTAGGACGGAGAGGAGCTGATTTCCAGCGCAAACCTTTCGCCACCTCCTACAGACGGCTCGGAGAAGACGCAAATGGAAAAGCCGCTCGTTCGGGCGTGCGCGCGCCTGGCCGGCCAGTTCTATTTACTCACCCTCCAGCCACGCGCTCGCTGAACCAGGCGTCTCGTCTACCCGCTCTCCACAACAGCCGCTAAGCACGCCGGCAGGACCCGGATGCACATCAAACGAAGAAATAAATAAATAAATAGAATGCCCAACGGAAGTGAAGGAAGGAAGAGATCGAGAAGGCGCACAGTCCAGACTTCCGCTTTTGGCTTTTTCTACCGCAAAGCGGAAGAAAACCTGACCCCAGAGATTGGTTAAGAAATCGAGGATTTTATGTCCGCATCAGCACCTGGCCAGGAAACAGTCTTAGCATACTATTCTCAGACATCCTAGATTTTTTTTTCAGTTGTATAAAATGCGACTTCGATACCTGCAAGGCTGCAGTTGAATGACGGAATGAATCAAAGGAGCCATTGGAGGGATTGAGACTTCCTATAACTTTAACTTGTTTTAAATAAGAGACTGGAGAAACGAAAGTGAGAGGGAGAGGAAAATCTAAATCCCCTTTAGCATAACTTTTTACTGACCATAATGCAGTTTTGCAAGGACTTGCCATAAGCGCATTTCTCTACGTCCCGACAAGAGAAAGAGCGCCTAAGAAAGAGCCTGGACATCAGTGCCCTCTATCTTCTACCTGGAGAAGCGGGACTATGCTTGGTGCAAAGGGTCAGGAAATGCAACCGAGAAGTTGAACTGACGATTTTTTCTTTTAACCCAGTATCTGAGTCGCCTTTTCAAAACGCTGCGGATCTGAAGAAATAGCCGTTTGTTACACACACACACACCTGCCCAGGCTTAGAGAATCTGGGAGAATGACAAGAAGTGTCTTCAATACATGAATGCACCTGACAGGTTGTTCCAGAGGGAGCTATGTTTTCAGCACAGATAATACAGTTTTCTTTCCCATTTAGCAGAAAGAAAATTTGTAAAGGAAAAACACCAAAGTATTTTCAAGATTCCTACTTCTACCTGAAAAAAATTGTTATCTTTCTGGATTACTCCATTTTGCTCACAAAGTAATCAGTCTAACCTGCCCCAGCTCACTATGAAGGTGAATATCAAGGACCTGAAAAAAAAGCTTACAGTTGATTCCCAAGTATGCCAATCCTTTCAGTTAATTACCATTTAATTAATCATGAATCTGCTGGCAAAGCCCCAAACTGCTGTGAGAAGTCAGAGCCCCAGAAAAGGAAATATTAAAAGGCAGAAAAATATTTTTCCTCAAAAAGGACTTTTAAAACCAAAAACCAAACCTGGCATCATCTCTTGGCCCCAAGCAGGAACCAGCCCTATAGAAACGCAGATGTAAGACCATCAGGAAGGTTGGAGCCAGGAACTCAAGAAGACAAAGAACCTCTTAAGAGTCATTAGCCCCATCCCCAGGGAAGCAGATGACTTTTGGGACATAATATGACTAACCATTACCATCAAGTAATACCAGAGAGGCACACCTGGGCTCAGGTCAGAATACGTGACACAGGAATATCGGAGTTTCAAGATGCCACAGGAACAGGAAGACTTCCAAACAAAAAGCTAGAGAGGGTATAAAATGCTACTGGCCATGTGCTCAGTCTCTTCTTCTCTCCTCTGCTCTTTCCTGAAGAACCATCTTTCTGCTTCTGCAATAAACTGTAACCATCTTCCCAAAGCAGTCGCCATGTTGCTTATTTAATAGTAATAATGATAAAGATAATATTCCCGGCTTGGATGAACCAGGATGAAGACTTACTTCTGACAATTTGGCACCCCAGATGGGACTCCAAGCTAACCTCTCCAATGGACTGAGACTGGTAAGCCTCATCTTGCTGGCAGCAGACCCCTTGTGTCTGTAGATGGATTTCCCAGGCCTTGCCCATGTGGAGTCAGGGTAGTAAAGGGAGTTTTGAGAGTTTGAGCTCAAGGGCTGCTTTGGAAAGAAGGTGAAGGTGAGTACCTCTAAATTTTAAGTTTAAAGCTCAGGGGAACAAAGAAAATGTGTGTATGTCTGTGTGTGAGAATGACAAGACCCTTTTTTCCCAATCACAGTTGGATTTTGCTCCTTCTGGTCTTTCCTAGCCGCAGAAAGGATCTGTATAATTGGCAGAACCTGGAAAGCATGGGGGTTTGGTTAGAGCACAGAACCTTTTGTTAGGGCAAAAAGAGGCTGTGTGAAAATGGAATGGAATGAGACAATTGGATTTGGGCAACCAGCTGGTAAGGCCCTGTAAGCAAAGCCCACCTATAGGAGGTGCTGATACTAGTGCACAAAGCATAGGTTCTCCTAGACTTCTTCTAAGTCTAAAAACTGCAGCCAGTGTGTAAACGGAGGCCGGGTACGTGCGGTGGCAGGTCCTCCTCAGACAATGTATTTTTGAGGTCTGCAAAGTGACGGTGGAGAGTCCCTAAACTGGAAGGGCCACTTACTCCATGTAGGGACCGGAGTCCTTCCAGGGCAATTTTTTAGTGCCCAAAAACTGAGGCTAAGAGCGGCTGGGAAGTGCTGCTGGGAGAAAAAGAAAGGAACCCGACTGAGCAAGTTTGGACCCCACATCGGAAGGGGAACATGGTAGCTGCAGTTCGAGGGTTGAAATTGGGACACCAATTAGAGATTTGCTCGAAGCGTGGGACGAGAGGCAGGTGCCTGTCCTGGAAATGAGCTAGGAAAATTTGTAATGAGTGGACTTTGCTGAAGGATGAAACTGGGAAACCAATTTGGCTAAATAAAGGTACTTAAAAGGGAAAATAAGATAGTGAATCTCTTTCTTTATCTCTCTCTCTCTCTCTCTCTCTCAAGTCTGCAACCACGTGGTATGTTTAAAATCTGTGCCTTCCCTAATTTGAGCTATCTGAAACTTATGGTGGGAATGACTAGGATGTGTAAAACTAAGACTTCTGTTCTCTTGTCTTTGTAAATACATGTTTGTCAAAGTCTTTGTGTGTGAGGGAAATGTGACTATTAACTGGTTAAAATCCAAAGAGAAAAGAATTTTAAATTTTGCTAGAAAGATTGCTTAAAATAAGCCACAAAAAGGAAATACCTCACTCTGTTTGTCTGGCCAACAAACAGAGTGAAGAAAAATATGTTTGTTTGTTTGTTTGTTTTCCTCTTTCTCTCTGTGTACTCTTAAGAACAGCCCAAAGTTAGCAGGAGGGAATGTTTTAAGTTCATCTGCTAGAAAGATTTCACTCTTGCATTTAATAATATATAATAAAGTTGGAAGGGACCTTGGAGGTCATCTAGTCCAACCCCCTGCTCAGGCAGGAAACCCTATACGAACTTTATCAAATGCCTTACTGAAGTCCCAAAAAATTATATCCACAGCATTCCTCTAGTCCACTAATTTTGTAACTGGGACAAAGAATGCAGTAAGATGTATCTAGCATGATCTGTTTTTAACAAACCCATGTTGGCTTTTAGTAATGACTGTTTGCCTCTAGGTGTTCGCTGATTCTTGTTTGATTATCTTTTCCAGAATCTTCCCAGGTATTGAGGTCAGGATATGGGTCAGTAGTTTTCTGGATCTATTCTTTTTCTTTTTTTTTTTGAAGAGGGAAACTATATCAGCTCTTTTCCAGTCCTCTGGTAGTTCCCTAGTGCTCCAGGATCTTTGAAAAATATAGTTCAGTGGTCCTGAGATCACATCTGCCAGTTCCTTGAGAACCTTGGGTTGTAACCCATCTGGTCCTGGTGATTTGAACTCTTCTAGGCTGGATAGGTGCTCACCTACCATTTTTCTTGCCTATCTTAACTTGTGTTTCTAATCTATTTTTATGGTACTGTTGGAATATTTGCTTTTTTATTATTTTTGATTTTGGTCACAAGCCTTAGTTCATTTTGAGCCTTAGCTTTCCTCACCTCATCTTTGCAGGCTCAGACTATTTGCTAATATTCTGCTAACCCTCTTATCTTTCAATTTATTAGAGAGTTCTTTATGCAGCCATGCTGGTTTCTTGTGAGAGCTATTATTTTTCTTCTTTGTTGCTATTGTGCTAGATTGGGTTATGTTTAAAAAAAAAAATTCCCAAGCTTCTTGAGTTGTTTCCCCTTGAGGATTCTTATCCATGGAATCCCTCCCAAGCCCTTTCAAGTTTATTGAAATTAGCTCTCTTAAAGTTCAAGACTCTAGTTTGACTGTGTTCTATTGTCATATGTTTCCTATGCACCTTAGTTAGCTGACTAGCAGAAAGTTCATCTATTTCCCTTTTATATTGATCCAAACGGCATTCAAGACAGTTTTCATCATTGTTCTGTCCTATTTCTGTAGATATGTAGTTATTTCTTATATAGAGAGAAACTCTGCCTCCTCTTTTATTTGGTCTGTTTCTTTTAAACATGTTTCACTTGTGGGTTTTATCCCACCATGTTTCTATAATGACAACTATATTATATTTGCCCTCATTCTTTATGACTGACACCTATGTGTTAGTCCACTTTGTGTGACACTATTAAAAGCTTGATTTTGTTTAATAGCCAGGTTGATATTCTTGTCCACACACACATCTATGTTATTTGCACTGCTAACCCTGTAATTTTTTATTGCTGGGGACAGGGATGTTCTGTATCAATTAACTCACTGTCCCTTGTTTAGTTTAAATATTCCTCCAGAAAATCTGTGAGTTTATTGCTAAGTAACTCAGTCCCTTTGATGGATGCAAAGAAAGTTTCTTTTGTACATTGTTTCATTGGAATACCATTTCAAGGTTTCCAAAATTGTCATTTCTAATTTTTTGGTCAGTGTCTGTTGTTGGGTTAATCTCCTTCTCAATTCTGTCTAAAAGGTGTTAATTTTTGTTCCAGTGGGAATCCAGTGTAAAATTATTCTATTGTTGTGTAACTTTTGGTGTTTCTATTCTAATTCTGTCAAGTCTAATTATCTATCTATCCTTTTCCTGAAAAATGTGTGTCTATCTACAAAAGTCTTTTGAAGTTCAAGTCTGCTTGTGTGGGGAAATAATTTTCTTAAGTTACTTTTCTTATCCTATCACTTATTGGTGAAATATATAAGTATTTCTCAATCTCTAAAACAATGTGGTCTATTTTAGAATAAATGTTAAAGGCAGATTCTCCTGCCCCTGTAAAGTTGCATGTTGGGATTTTTATGATTCAGGCTTCTATAGTAAGACTAGGCCAGTGGCCAGCTTGCGTATTAGAGGCCTAGGACAATAAGTAGGGAATGATTGTTGGGAATGATTATTGCAATGGTCAGGTAATTTTGCTTTGCATTAGCTAAGAATCTGACCATGTACAAAAAGCAAGTAAGAAAATGTAGCTGCATTGTATGTG
>NW_015388107.1:157417-160110 GCF_001527695.2 Protobothrops mucrosquamatus | reverse complement strand
CTTTGGCACAACTAGCCACAAAATGGAAGCTTTGCAAAACAACAACCCATTTCCTGCTTCTCTTCCTCTCCAGCAATGCCCCACCTGGCCGGAAATTGTTTCAACTGTGGTAAACCCGGCCATTTTTAATCACAATGCCGCCCCCCCTGGGGGAGGGGCCTATTAAGGGCAGTTTATTCAGTCAACCAAACCAAAGACAATTTATCCAAAATGTAAAAAAGGAGTTTTTAATCAGTGTCGTTCAATTTATAGAAATTGTTGGGCATCTTTTTTGCCTACAAATTTGCTCAATCCATTATTTAATTTAGTGACCAAAGGAAAACGACCTGAACATTTTCATTGTAGTTCCATCTGGAGCACTTGCCACAGTGGAACAAATTAATGACATCTTGCAACTTCTCAAAACTTTACCTTTTGCTTGGCAATCACCTTTTTCGACCTCATCCTATTCCAGATGCCATCACAGTGTTTGCTGATGGCAGTAAAAAAATATGGCCCAAAGAGTAGAACTTTTTGCTTCTATATTGGCTTTTCAACACTTTTCAGACAAACCTTTTAACCTCATCCTGGACAGTCTGTATGTCTCTCAAACTGTTAGATCTCTCTATGAGTCATATTTGGCTCCCTCCTTTGATGCTGAATTGCTATCTTTGTTTTTCAAACTGCAGGGGAGGCAACTCCTATTTTACAGCAATGCCCCACATGCAGTTAACAGGCACACTCTCTTCCGATGGGGGTTAACCCCAGAGGAACAGTGGCCTGTCAACTTTGGCAAATGGATGTTACTCAATATCCATCCTTTGCTCCATGGAAATTTTTGCATGTCTCAGTGGATACCTTCTCAGGCTTCATCATGGCCACCCCTCAAAGGGGAGAAGCCACTAAACATGTAATCAATCATTGTATTCGGACCTTTGCATCGCTGGGATGGCCCAAACAACTAAAAACAGATAATGGCCCCGCCTACACCAGTGCTGCATTTGCAGACTTCTGCAGGTGGTGGAACATTACTCATAAATTTGGAATTTCATAAAAACAGCCCTTGATCGGTACATCAGACAACAGGGGAAAAATGCCCCTGGTCTCCCAGCAGTGCAAGATACCTTGGAAACTTAACTGGCAACCCACACACCTCTGCAGCAGAGAGGCGTTTTTCTTTTCCCTCCCTTTCTCTTCCCGCCCACAGGTACTCCCTGATCCTACCTGGAAAGGGCCTGTTGATCTCATCACTTGGGGAAGAGGCTACGCAGCAGTCCAACTGCCTGAAAAAGTCTTGTGGGTCCCTGGTCGCTGCGTCCAGCCCTACTTTGCACCACCTCCCATCACGCCACCCACAGAAACCCCATCTGAAGTAACAGCCACCAGAGTAGATGTGTGACCACTGCATCTGCCAGTGTGGCTGTCGGTGCTGTTTTTGGTGCAACGCCTGTGCCCTGCAACATTATGCCTGCCCTGGGGTGCAAGATTTTTGTATTGACCACATCGATCCTGATCATGTCCCTGAATATGACTTCTACTACCCTGAAAAGGGAGTCACAGAACTCTGACTCATCAGCCGTGACTCCCCCAAGGTTTGGGGTGGAACTCCACAGGTGGCTGGACACCCCCCTTCCATCTCCCAGAGGGGTGCGCCACCGTCCGGCCTCAGATCAAACAAGCTGCCCCCCCAGTTGAAGGACACTGCTCACCATGTCTTAAAGTCACCAAAGAAGACACCAAACTTACCAGCACCTTGGTTTATTTTTCATCCTATAATTGCTGTATACAGCACACCTCAAAATGCACACTTAATGGGACTTCCTATTCCATTTGCATGGACAACAATCAAACAATATGCTATAACCCAAAAGCCCCTACCATGAAACATTTAGCTTCTCAAAGTGTCAAATCCAGAACCTATATTATGCAAAACCACCTAGCTTTAGATTATTTGTTAGACAAAGAAGGGGGGGTATGTGGGAAATTGGGTATGTGGGAAATTTAATTGTATGTGGGAAATTTAATTTGTCAAATTGTTGTATTGAAATAGATGACTCAGGCAATGTGATCGCTGAAGTCAGTGAAAAAATGGTCCGCCTTGCCCATGTCCCTGTCCAAACATGGAAGGGATTTGACATGCATTCTCTTTTTGGATCATGGTTTCCAAAATTGTCAGGCCTGCAAGCCATTGTTGCGCTCATTGGGATGCTTAATTTTGCCTTGTGTATTATCTAATTTTATTTGCACCATATCAAATAGCTTGTCACTGCTAGCAGAAAAACGTGCAACAGCTCAGGTAATGTCATTCTGGGAACGGCATGGATACGTTCCTCTCCCCACGGATGACCTAGAATCCATAAAGGACTCACATCCTCAATTTTGCTCAGACAGCGAAGCAGAGACCCTCATCACAGTCACTGTTGCCTATGGATGAGCAGGAGGAAGAACAGCATGAGCCCGAGGGGAGGGAGGACAGGCCATTCGCCCAAGAAGAGTCAACCATCTTTTAATAAATAAAAAGAGAGGAGATGTTGGGATTTTTATGATTCAGGCTTCTATAGTAAGACTAGGCCAGTGGCCAGCTTGCGTATTAGAGGCCTAGGACAATAAGTAGGGAATGATTGTTGGGAATGATTATTGCAATGGTCAGGTAATTTTGCTTTGCATTAGCTAAGAATCTGACCATGTACAAAAAGCAAGTAAGAAAATGTAGC
>NW_015388107.1:147839-156868 GCF_001527695.2 Protobothrops mucrosquamatus | reverse complement strand
CTCCCTCTTCTCTGTGGCAGCCCCTGAGATATTGGAACACTGCTATCATGTCCCCCCTCGTCCTTCTCTTCATTAAACTAGACATACCCAATTCCATCAACCTTTCCTTATATGTTTTAACCTCCAGTCCCCTAATCATCTTTGTTGCTCTTCTCTGTACTCTTTCTAGAGTCTCAACATCTTTTTTACATCGTGGTGATCAAAACTGGATGCGGGATTCCAAGCGTGGCCTTACCAAGGCATTGTAAAGTGGTATCAATACTTTGTGTGATCTTGATTCTATCCCTCTGTTAATGCAGCCTAGGACTGTGTTGGCTGTTTTGGCAGCTGCAGCACACTGCTGGCTCATATTTAAATGATTGTCCATTAGGACTCCGAGTTCCCTCTCACAGTTACTACTATTGAGCAAGGTACCCCCTATACTATACCTATACATTTGGTTTTTCTTGCCTAAATGTAGAACCTTACTTTTTTCACCATTGAATTTCATTTTTTTAGATAGCGCCCAGTGTTCAAGTCTCTCCAGATCCTCCTGTATCCTAAGCCTGTCTTCTGGAGTGTTGACTATTCCTGCCAGCTTGGTGTCGTCTGCAAATTTGATGAGTTCCCCATCTATCCCCTCGTCCAAATCATTGATGAAGATGTTGAAGAGCACTGGGCCCAGAACAGAGCCCTGGGGCACCCCACTACACACTTCCCTCCATGTAGATGCAGTTCCATTGAGGACCACACGCTGAGTATAGCTGGTCAGCCAGCTACGGATCCATCTGGTGGTGATGCTGTCTAACACGCATTTTTCTATCTTATCAAGTAGTAGGTTGTGATCTACTTTGTCAAATGCCTTACTGAAGTCCAAGTAAATTATATCCACAGCATTCCTCTGATCCACTAATTTTGTCACTTGGTCAAAGAATGCAATAAGGTTTGTCTGGCATGATCTGTTTTTGACAAACCAGTGTTGGCTTTTAGTAATGAGTTGGTTTGCCTGTAGGTATTTGCTGATTCGTTGTTTGATTATCTTTTCCAGAATCTTCCCAGGTATTGAGGTTAGGCTGATAGGTATGTAATTTCCTGGATCCATTTTTTTCCCTTTTTTGAAGATGGGAACTACATCAGCTCTTTTCCAGTCCTCTGGTAGTTCCCGAGTGTTCCAGGATCTTTGAAAAATATAGTTCAGTGGTTCTGAGATCACATCTGCCAATTCCTTGAGAACCTTGGAATGTAATCCATCTGGTCCTGGTGATTTGAACTCGTCTAGGCTGGACAGGTGCTCACTTACCATTTTCTTGCCTATTTTAACTTGTATTTCTATTCTGTTTTTTATGGCACTATTTTTGATAGGTTGGTCTGCTTTTTCCCTTTGTGTAAAGACAGATGCGAAAAATGAGTTAAATAATTCTGCTTTCTCCCTGTTGCTTGTCACCTTCTTGCCACTTTCACCCACTAATGGACCAATCATTTCATTCACTTTTTTCTTGTTTTTTACATGTTGAAAGAAGCTTTTTTGTTATTTTTGACTTTGGTCGCAAGCCTTAGTTCATTTAGAGCCTTAGCTTTCCTCACTTCATCTTTGCAGGCTCGGGCTATTTGCTGATATTCTGACTTAGTTATGTGCCCCTCTTTCCACTTTCTATACTTGTCCTTTTTATCTTTCAATTTATCAGAGTTCTTTGTGCAGCCATGCTGGTTTCTTTTGAGAGCTGTTATTTTTCCTCTTTGTTGGTATTGTACTAGACTGGGCTTTTATTATCTCACTTTTCAAAATTTCCCAAGCATCTTGAGTTGTTTTCCCCTGGAGGATTCTCATCCATGGAATCCTTCCCAAACCCTCTCTACGTTTATTGAAATTAGCTCTCTTGAAGTCCAAGACTCTAGTTTGACTGTGTTCTAGTGCTTGTGCTTCCATAATGTTGAATTCCAATATTGCATGATCACTTCCTCCCAAGGTTCCTATGTCTTCAACACCTTCTATCATTTCATCTCTGTTAGTGAGAATTAGATCCAAAATGGCTAATCCCCTAGTTCCCTTCTCTACTTTTTGGGAGACAAAGTTGTCTGCTAGGTTTGTCAGGAATCTGTTTGATCTTCCACTTGGTGCAGAGTTTGTCTCCCAGTTGATGTCAGGGTAGTTAAAGTCCCCCATTACTATTGTGATGTGCTTCCTACATACCTTAGTTAGCTGACTAGCAAAAAGTTCATCTATTTCCTCTGTTTGGTTGGGTGGCCTATAGTATACACCTATGGCAATGTCATTTTTCCCTTTTTATATTGACCCAAATGCATTCAAGACAGTTTTCATCATTGTTGTGCTCTATTTCTGTAGATATGTAGTTATTTCTTATATAGAGAGAACTCTACCTCCTCTTTTATTTGGTCTGTTTCTTTTCAATAATTTAAATCCCTCTAGCTGTGTGTTCCATTTGTGGGTTTCATCCCACCATGTTTCCGTAATGGCAACAATATCATATCTGCCCTCATTAACATGAATTTCTAGTTCACCTTGTTTGCTGTTCATACTCTGTGCATTGGTGTATAGACATTTGAGTCCTTTATAACCGGCCCGGTGTTTACTTTCTACATAACCTGTGTGGTGCCTGAGTTCCCCTATTGTCTTACCATCTGTTTGGTTAATGCACTTTGTGTGGCACTCACTATTAGAAGCTTGATTTTGCTTGACAGCAAGGTTGATGTTCTTGTCCACACACACATCTATGTTACATGCACTGATAGCCCTATAATTTTTAGATTGCCGGGAACAGGAATGTTCTGTATCAGTTAGCTCACTGTCCCCGCTGTTTAGTTTAAATATTCCTCCAGAAAATCTGTGAATTTATAGCCAAGTAACTCAGTTCCTTTCTTTGGTGGATGCAAACCATCTCTTTTATACATTTTTTCATTGGACCAGCTGCTGACATCGTGACTAATATATCCAAAGCCTTCCACTCCTTTAGCCACATACTGAATTGTGCTATACGCTGGCCTTTTCCATTTTGGTCCTTATACACTGGTAAGACCTCTGAAAAAATAAGCCTACAGCCTATTCTGCTAAGTTCCTGCCCCAGGCTCTGGAAGTCATTCTGCACAGTGAGTACAACTTTTTGGGACAGATCGTTAGTGCCAAGATGTACAATAACCTCCACATTACAGTTCTTGCTGGCATTCTTGATTATTTTACAAATACGCTTCTTGTCCCTGCTGGCAGTAGCACCTGGAAGATACCTGGCCTCTTTCAAAACCTCTGTGTCCTTTCCTAAATTTACATCCCTTATAATTGAATCACCAACCAGAAGATGGCTTCTCTTTTTGGGTGCCTTTCTGTTCTTGCATGACTGATGTGTAATACCTGATTCGCACTTCTCCCTGTCGAAAACAAGTTCTTCATCTTGGACCAAGATCCCCTGCTTATTTGAGTTATCATCACAAATACTTTTACCTGTCTCCTTAATGTCCCTATTAAGGTCAGCAAGGGCACTGTATCTGTTGTGCAGGGACACATCGAAAGCTTTGTTTTTGTGGTTCACAGCTCTCATCCTGCCAGATCCCACGGTTGTCCACACTGCCCTTCTCCTGCAGGATCTTTGTGGTAGAGGGGGCTGATAGCGCGGAGGCTCAATGGAGTAGAAGGGCTGAACCGGACACCTAGTTTCTGCCTGAAGAGCAGATTACAGACCCTAGATAAATAATCTGTCCTTGTAGACTAGTGATTTGTTTACAGATAGGACAGTTTCCAAGATTGAAAAGGGTACTGCGAAAGATAGCTGCAAAACAAGTGTTGCACTGAACCATGCCAGACATTCTTAGATACAACGAATCTCAGATGCAGTTGCCCTGACTGTACCGCTGTTTTGATTTTTAGTTATATAATTCGCACGCCGTTAGGCGCGCGGGCCACTACGTTTTCAGCTGATAAAACTTACAATTATAGCAAATCCCAGCAAGCACTGGGTAGTTTGAATGCAATAGATCCAATCAGCAAGGCCTCAGCTACATTTTGAGCTGTACCCGATAAAACTTACAGTTATAGCAAATCCCGGCAAGCACTGGGTAGTTTGAATGCAAGTGTTTATATTCTTTTCTTTAATCAAAACAGACAATTTAGCCATCTCTGCCAACTCCATCAACTTCTGTAGCCATTCAATCCATAATGGGAATTGAAATGTCCTTCCATTTTTGTGCATACAGTAGTCTTACTGCCGTCAACATATACAAGATCAAAGTTCCCAAAAAAATTTCCAAGTCTTTTTCTATTAAAACCAAAAGAAAAATTTCAGGTTTCATCTTTTATCTTTACTTTAAGGATTTTCTGTATTAAAATATGAATCCTTCTTTAACATTTCTTTGCTTTATCACATGTCCACCATAAGTGGTAAAAGGTCCCTTCTTTACATTTACATCTCCAGCATTCATTTGAAATATCTTTGTACATTCTGGATAGCTTATTAGGTGTTAAATATCAATGATACATCATCTTATAAAAGTTTTCTTTTAAATTGTAATTCAATGTAAATTTTAAGCTTTACATCCATATATTCTCCGATTGTTCCAGCATTACATTATATCCAAATTTCCTTGCCCACTGTATCATACAATGTTTTATATGTTCATTTTCCAAATTCAATTTCAATAGCATTCTATAAACCTCAGCAATTATAAGTTCATCACTACCTCACAATGATGTTTCAAATTCATTTTTAACAAAGTCAAGCCCATAACTTTTTATCTAGTTTAAATCTTTCTTTCAGTTGTTGATATGTAAACCAATGACAGGCATAAACCTCTGATTCTAACTCTTCTCTCGATTTAAGAGCAGGGTCATCCGAGCTGAAGAATATTATTTTACCATAAGCCCACCAGTCTAGTTTTGCAACCATTTCTTTTCTAAAAAAAAAAAAGAAGAAGATATCCTTTGTCATCAGCACTGAGGAAATGGGCACTGAGGTGAACAAACAAAAGCTCTATAATAATTCAGCAAGGTGATTTGGGAAGGACAAAGCTATTGCTGTAATGGCGAAACCTGCATGCAAATTGTTGGAAATTTGTATGTTAATTCGTTACTAATCCCAGCTATATTGTTGGATTTTTCTTTTGATATTTTTAAAACCTAACATTGTAACAAATCCTAGAGAAAAATATTGGATTTAAGTTTCTATTCCCCAGTTCTATTCCATTAAGTTTAACAATGTTTTCTGGAAATGGTAAAAATAGTTTTTAGTTAAAGACTAAAAACAAAAAATGTTTTTGCTATTTGACATGCCAAAAACTATTGTCATTCATTTCATAGGAATGCAGCCTGCCTTAACTTTAAAAAGACAATACTCTTTTTATTAAGGTGTCAGCATTAGTTCCTTCAATAGTCCAGATGTTTCTCCTATTACTCTTCATATAAATTTATTTCCCGAAAGAATAGTTCCTACTGGAGGAAATGAACAATTGTTTCCTGCTGCTTTTCCAATTTGTTATATGAGAAGGCATATAATACAATTGTTATGTAAGTCTTGAATTTTTCAAATGTACAGTGTATATACTAACTATAAACTTGTGAAAGCCCAGTAAAGGAAAAACTTGTCTATTTAACACTTGCAAAGATTTCACCAAATGAGGTGTCTGGCTAATAATTATTAATATATCAACAGAAAATTGTAATAAAATAAAATTATGCATAGCAATTCCCATAATATTATCTGTACTGAAAAATACATTTCACACGTATCACATTTTAAATATTTTTATTTTTGTAAAAAATATTTTATACACAAGGGCCATGAAGTCTTTCACAAGAACACACAGCTAACATTGTGGTATTTAACGGATTTAATGGTACAAGGAAAGTAGTGTTATTTTCAAATATATCACATACAGAACATAAAAAGGATGTACTTTAGTAAAATACAGGATGTATTTTGACATAATTCAAAGACAACTAGAAAAACAAACACCATAACTTAGCAAGGTGTACAGATCAGGTCAACTATGAGAAATGTATTTATTTCAGTTGTCTTCTATTTCTACTACATTGTTCAGATGGCTCATAAAGTTAATACCATCGGTGCAAATGGGGGACAATTCTTGCAACTTCAAATGTGAGCATCATTTCTTAATAGTATGACAGGCATCTTTTATGATTACACTAGTATAAGTTTAAAGCTTATATTCAGATTTAAATCATCTGGACTGTACTACAAAGAATACAGAAAGAAATCCTCATAAGAATAATTACATGGTACTAATCAAAACAGTATGAAAAAATATATTACTCTAACCTTTCTGCAATCTAATTGGTCAATCGCCTTTTGGTGTAACAATTATTTTAGTGCTGCACCCAAAGAATCTCAGAATTGGAATTAGTGGTTGCAAAATTTAGCAACTGTTGCTATATTCAGAAGTTAAACTTACAAAGACATTAGGAGAGAGAGAACTGGCCATTTAATAACCAAAATTATTGTCTATTATTGAAAAAAATACTGTCCATGTTTAAGATGTAAATTAAAATACAATCAACTAAAACCTTCAAATTTTCAGACATGCCCAAATAAAATATACTGCAAATATTTAAGCATTTAATGATTTTCTATTTCCACTGTTAATTTTGCTTGATGTGTTTGATAAATCAACAAATAATTAATATTTATCTTTATAAGTCTAGTCTTCACTGACAAAAATAGTGCTGTTATCTGAATTCCAACTTATATAATCCTCTTTTAGCATTCCAGCTGTAGGTCTAAAATGTTAAGTTGCACTCCACTCATAAAATACTACAACTACTACTACCGTGTATAGTCATTTATCAGATGAAGATTTCTTAAATTATAATTTCAGAATTCAATAGAGAGAATAAAAGGGAAACAATTAAAAGGATAAGTGCAAAAATATTCTTTTTCATCATACTGATAGAATGAACTGTTTGTTCTTTACTCTAATTTCTGTTCTAATTGCTGTATACAGAAATACTTTTCCTAAACTTTTCATCTTTTTATGCATATTCAGTTGCACATTACAATTCAATATATCTGCCTCACTGAGTGCAGTGTTTATTAAAAGTCCCACTACGTGAAACTGTTCATTTATAGAAGTAGTTGAATTACTTGCAGCATTATGCCACATCAAATAGTATGTGCCTCTATCCCTCTTTAAATGAAGACTTGAAACAACTGCAGGAACCGCAGTGATCATCTCCGTACTCATATTTTTATTGGGAATGAATACAAATTAAGAAATAAGACTGGAATAGATTACTGTATTTTTCAGATGTTAGAGAACCATTATTAGAGTAACACACAAATTCAGAGTCTATAGTCAAAACATAGTTTATGCAATTAGTGCACATTTTAAAAAATATTATATACCATTAAAGTTGCACTGCAAATGATTATCATCAATGCTCTGGCATCCTCAGCAAATATTCAAAACTTCATTCCACCAAAAGCTGTACACTATCAGTCTGTTTCTGTGGTTGCTGCTGGTGGTCATATTTCCTTGCTAGAAAATAAATACATTTAGATATTAGGCTGCAATCCGAATGTATTTACTAGAAAGTGATCCACACAGCATCAATAAGGCTTATACCAAATAAACATACATGGTATTGCTTTCTAAATCTTTATTGAGAGATAAAATCTTGTGTTGGTTGAAATAACAAACTGCAGTGTAAGTTTATTAATTTCCAATACAACATTTTGGACCAAAATTAATCATTTCTCACAACTACCAAATGTACATTTTTAATCACAAAGAGAATTCTGTTGTTCGATACTGAATTATAGTAAATCCTAATAACAGCAGTAAGCCTAAGATCTTCAGCAGTTATAAACTATATAAGAATAAAAATATATTGTTTAGTTGGAGCATCAATTTACTGTTAGGTTTGATTTTAATAATATACATGCAATCTTTTTATATTTTCAGAACAGGGATATAATAGAAACACATCTATTCTAAGAACCAACAAGAAAAGTTACTTACATTTAAAAAAAACTCACATTGCTTTAATTTTGTAAATTGAAGTCTGAAAATCAGTTTTCACTTAAATATAGGCAGAAAATAGTCAAAACTATCTTATATTGATTAAGTCAGGAGTGTCAAACTCAATTTCATTGAGGGCCGCATCAGCATTGCGGTTGTCCTCGGGGGGGGCGGGTAGGTGTGGCCAGGGTGTGGCCTACTGGGTGTGCATGGCTGGAGTGGGTGTGGCCTACTGGGTGTGCATGGCTGGAGTGGGTGTGGCCTACTGGGTGGGCATGGCCAGCTCTTCCTTGTTCACATCAAGGTTGTCTGTGGGGGCCTGGACAGGAGTGGGACAGATCTGAGGGTCTCTGGCAAAAGGGGGTGGGACCGGGCAAACGCCAAGGCATGGTCCACTGGAAGAGCCTCACTGTTCCTCTCAGGCCATGCGAGGGGGGGCTGGATGGTGCTGCGGGTTTCCCGGAGCGCTGGGCAGCAGAGGTCAAACACACAGCCCGGCCCTCAAGCACCCACGGCACCAAGCCCAGCCCCACTTCCCCAAGGGGGCACCCAGCTGCACTTACCTCCTCCTCAAGGCTGCTGCTGCTGTGCTTGCTCTCCTTAGCCAGGTTGCTCATGATGGGTACGAGGGCAAAGTCAGAGGGAGGCCCATTCCCTCTCCATGGGAGGAGACCCGGCTTTGTATCCAAAGCTTCCTTAACAATAGGATGGGAGACCCCCAGGATAGGCCAGGAGGAGGGGGCAAGGAGATGGTGAAAGGGCAGCAGGGCAGGACTAAGGCAGGACTTCCCTCAGACCCTCCCTCCCTCTCCTTCCTTCCTTCCTTCCTTCCTTCCTTCCTTCCTTCCTTCCTTCCTTCCTTCCTTCCTAAGAACAGAGTGATGAGAAAATATTTGAGATGAGGGAGGGAGAAAAACAGGCAAGAAACGCAGCTGGGGAGGTGTCACCCTTCGTGAGGAATGAAGAAATGCACCATCGCCTGGAAGTGACCAGCACATGGCCCTCGCCTACTTCACATATCTGGCTTGGTGGGCTTTGGGGGAGGGGACACCATGAGCAACGTGAGAGTC
>NW_015388107.1:140758-147739 GCF_001527695.2 Protobothrops mucrosquamatus | reverse complement strand
TGCCATCCAGCCCCCAGCCTGCCTGGTTTCGGCAGGCAGCGAGGCGCTCTCCTCACAGTGCCGAGAGGCTGAGCCAGGCAGCGCAAATCTGAAAAAAAGCCCGACACTACCCAGCCCCCAGTCTGCCCGGTTTCGGCAGGCAGCGGGGCGCTCTCCTCACAGCGCCAAGAGGCTGAGCTGGGCAGTGCGAAGCTCGCCAACTTTGCATCTTGCTGCCTGCTGAAATCGGGCAGTGGCGCGCTTCTTTTTGGATTCACGCCGCCTGGCTCAGCCTCTCGCCGCTGTGAGGACAGCGTCCCAACTGCCTGCTGAAACCCCTCCCCCAGAGTCCATCAAGCCGGATATGTGAAGTAGGCGAGGGCCATTTGCTGGCCACTTCCAGGCGATGGTGCATTTATTCATTCCTCACAAAGGGTGACACCTCCCCAGCACGTGCCCAGGGAACAGGGCCAATGCAGCAGGGACCGGTCCCTTGCTGTTTCCAGACAGCCTTGTGGAGCTAAGACTGAATGCGTTTCAATATAGATGGCCACCACAAAATTGTACATTGGCTCCCAGGTGGCCTGGGCCAGGGCCAAGGTAGCAGGGGCCATTCCCTCACTGTTTCCAGGATGGCTTTGCGGGCCACATGAAACCACGTCGCGGGCCGCATCCGGGCCCCGGCCCTTGTGTTTGACATGTCTGGATTAAGTGAACTGGTCATATCCTTTAATCACCCTGTTTATATCATAAAAAAATACTTCTAGACCTTACTTATATGGAGGTACAGTTAAACTTCCAATTAGCTGTTTAGGACTTGGCTTTATACAAACCTCACTTAATAGAATTACAGGACTGGAAAGACCTTTCAGGTCTTTTAGTCCAACCCCGTTCAAGCAGGAGATCCTGTACCATTTCAGACAAATGGTTGTCCAATCTCTTCTTTAAAAATCTCCAGTGATGGAACACCCATAATTTCTGAAAGCTAACAGTTTTACTGATTCATTATTCTCACTGTTAGGAAATTTCTCCTTATTTCTAAGTTGGATCTCTCCCTGATTAGTTTCCATCCATTGATTCTTATCCTGCCTTAAGGTACTTTTGAGAATAGGTTGTGGCAGCCTTTAGATATTGGAACACTACTATCATGTTACCCCTAGTCCTTCTTTTCATTAGACTAGACATATCCAATTTCTGCAAATGTTCTTCATATGTTTTACCTTGCAGTCCCTTAAGAGCAGTCTTTGTTGCTCTTCCTTGCACCCTCAAAAAAATAAAAATAAAAATAAACATCTTTTTTATATTCTGATGACCAAAACTGGATGCAGTATTCCATGTGTGGTCTTATTAAGGCTTTATAAAATGATATTAACACTTCACATGATCTTGATTCTATCTTTTTGTTAATGCAGCATATAACTACTTTGGCTTTTTTGGCAGCTGCAGCACACTACTGGCTCATATTTAAGTGATTGTGCACTACAACTTCAAGATCCCTTTCACAGTTACTACTATTGAGCTAAGTACCACCTATTTTACACTCGTACGTTTGGGTTTTTTTGCCTAAGTGTAAAACCTTACTTTTCTCACCAATGGATTTCGTTTTGTTGGATAAAGCCCAGTGTTCAAGTTTATTAAGTTCCTTCTGGAACTTGACCTTATCTTTTGAAGTGTTGGCTATTCCTGTCAGCTTAGTGTTGTCTGCAAATTTGATGAGTTCCCCTTCTATTCCCTCATTTAGATCATTTATGAAGACATTGAAGAGTACTGGGTACTGTAGGTACCTACATACTTCCCTCTATGTAGATATGGGTTCCATTAACAACTACATATTGAGTGCGGCTAGTCAGCCACTTATGAATTCATCTGATGATGTTGTCTAACTCAATTTTTTCTATATTACAAAAGAGAAGGATTGTGGTCTATTTTATCAAATGCCTTACTAAAATCTAAGTAAATTATGTCTATAGCATTTCACTGGTCTACACTTTGTCAAAAAGTGTAGTAAGTTTTGTCTGATCTATTTTTGACAAAATATAGACTTTTGGTTATAACTTTGTTTGTCTCTAGGTGTTTGCAGATTCATTGCTTATCTTTTTCCAGGATCCTCCCAGCCTTCATTTAGTTTTCATCTTTGCAGTTTTAGGTTATCTGTTGATATTCTACCTTAGTTATATGCCCCTCTTCCTACTTTTTATATTTGTCCTTTTATCAGAAAGGTTTTTGTGCAACCAGTAGTATTGTGCTAGACTAAGTTTTTATAATTTCACTTTTTAAAGTTTCCCAAATTTCTTGAATTGTTTTTCCCTTAATTATTTCCATCCCTGGAATCCTTCCCAAGCACTCTTTGTTGAAATCAGCTTTCTTAAAGTTCAAGACTCTAGTTTGATTTTGCTCCATTGCCTGAGCTTGCAATAAATTCCAACATTGCATGGTTGCTCGCCCACCCCCAGGTTCCTGTAACTTCAACCCCTTCTATCATTTCATCTCTGTTAGTGAGAATTAAGTCCAGTATGGTTGACTCTCTAGTCCCCTTCTCTATCTTTTGGGAGACAAAATTGTGTGCTAGGTTCATCAGGAATCCGTTTAGTTTTCCAGTAGGTACAGAGTTTGTCTCCCAGTTGATGTCAGGGTAGTCAAAATCCCCCATTACTATTGTGGTGTGCATCCTGCACACTGTGGCTAACTACAAGTTAATGTTTATTACAGTCAGAAACCAAAGATCAGAGCAAGTTCAAAACACTGAAAGAATATCCAGTTAAACATTCTAGAATAAAATAATAAATATCAGATAAAATCAATATTAAAATCACAATTTGGTATCCAATCTGTCACACATGAGCAAAACACAACATGGCCTAACTATACCATAATATCAATCCTTATACTGTGAGGCCTGAAGTCATTAAATACTAAAATGCAAAAGAGTAGTAATGCAAAAGGGTTGGCTGCATTGTGTAAAATAGCTCTGATGGATTAATCATGTGTTTCCGACAAATTCCCAGTGCTGCTGCACAGAATCTAACCACCTGCACATAATCACAGTCTGTTCATCCTTAAGCAGCCACTGGAGATACTGTAAGTAGTGCTGGAATAGCCAGGATATATATATTGATTATTGGGAGAACATGTTTTTTAATATCTCTATAAAATGAGCTTCAAAGGAATATATGTCCAACCGGTCCCATCTCTCTTGACCCACTTTTCCTGAGCCACAGAGTCTTTCAATCAATGGTATCTTTTTATACTTGCCATGCAGGACAGCCAATGGAAGCGCATGGCACCTTGCAAGCAAAAATGCTTTCCGGTGGTAAGTGTGAGATCTTTAAGAGTTGTTTTACTGCCATTTCCAGCCTCAGTTTTGTGCATTTTATATTCTTGGCTTCTACACAGTCCTTGTCATTCTTTACATT
Organism: Protobothrops mucrosquamatus; assembly: GCF_001527695.2. Classification (NCBI taxonomy): domain Eukaryota; kingdom Metazoa; phylum Chordata; class Lepidosauria; order Squamata; family Viperidae; genus Protobothrops; species Protobothrops mucrosquamatus. Next base: position 144,347 of record NW_015388107.1, on the reverse strand, counting down.
CTTGGCTTCTACACAGTCCTTGTCAAACCATACTTTGGAAGCAATTGCAAGGCCTCTTAACTGAGAAACAAGGTCATGTGCTATTAGTGGTTGTAGCTTATGAATTAGGTTTTTATATAGTTCTAGTAGCTAACTGATTAGCAAACAGTTCATCTATTCCCTGTTTGGTTAGTATTCACTAGTAATAGTGTATTACTATATACACTTATGCAATGTCATTCCTTTTTCCTTTTATATTAATCCAAATGGTTTTGAGAAGTTTTTCAACACTGTTGTGTTGCATTTCTATAGAAGTGTAGTTATTTCTTATATATAGTGCAACTCCACCTCCTCTTTTATTAGGTCTGTTTCTTTTGAACAGTTTAAATCCTTCTAGCTATACATTCCAGTCATGAATTTCACCACACCAAGTTTTGTTATGGTAGTGATGTCACGTCTGCCTTCTATACTAGAATTTCAAATTCATTCTGTTTGTTCCTCATACTTTGAGTATTAGTGTACAGGCATCAGAGTCCTTTATAACTAATGCTGTGTTTATTTTCTACTTCTCCTGTTTTGTGTCTGAGTTCCCCCTTTTTTTAAACATTTGGTTGATTTGAGCTTTGTACTTGGAATTAGCTTCTAAAAATTTGTCTCCCTCTGCTTCCAGTTTTAGTTTAAAGCCCTATGGATAAGGAAAGCCAATTGGTTTCCTAAGATATTCTTCCCAGTTCTTGTGAGGTGTAACTCATTCCCCGGCAGAAATGAGGTATTGTAGTCCGTGGTGTAAGAATCCAAAGTTCTCTTGATAGCACCATCCCAAATGGTTTGTTTCAAAAGTCCTGCACATCTTCACTGGGTGTGAGAACACCACCTAGGCACTCATTTCTTTGACTTTCATGCCTAGTTGTTCATAGTCTCTTGATATTGTTTTCAAGGTCTTTGCAGTGTCATGGATGGGGAATAGAAAAGGAATAATAATCTGTGGATTTAATTATTTTAATAAGGCCCTCAGTAACATCTTTGATAATTGCTCCTGGGAGACTAACCTCACTAGATTGATTGTTCTTTGTTCTTTCTTTGTTTCCATCATGGGGATCAGAATACCTTGGAAAACAGAACATTTTACTCCGTACTGTAATAGGAATAACTAATAGCAATCTCATTCCCTAAGTCTTATTCCTTTTGCAGCCCAAATGGCACAACTGTTACAAAGATAAACTGTTGGAATATTCATGAGCAGGAAGAATCATGTGGTAACTCAGTCAGCCAATGTGAAGAAAGTACTACTGAGTCTGTGCAAAAAGGTATTGAGTTAGGAGCTGGATTTTTTCTTAGCCTCAGGTTTGTCTCTGTATCTCTCTATAAGAAGTCTTCATTGTGCTATGTTGCTGTAAAGAAGAATGTATGGTATTGTAAATATTTTGATATGAATATAAAGAAGTTATTTGAATCAGCTAAAATGCAGTCAACTGTGAGAGCTTCTGATTTATTTTTCACCAATAGAGAAATTAAAATTCTCTAACAGGTTATGGGCCCAGAGCTTACTAACGACTACATTGTAATTTAAAGCTGGAAGAAATTGCCTGTGTTTAGAAAGTATAAGAACAAGGCAGAATTAGCAGAATGGCTGCAATGGAATTTAAGGAAAGCTCTGTGCCTAGTTTGGGCCAGAAGAATTACATTGTGTGGGCTGCTAAAATGGAATGTTTGCTGAAAGCTAAGAGCTGTGGTATATCGTAGAAAATCCCCCACAAGTGTTTGCAGCTGTTGATCAGAAAAGTCATGATTGAGCAATGGCTTATCTCATCTTGAATTTAGATGATGAACAATTTCTAAATGTTGCAAATTTAAAGACTGAAAAGGAGATTTGGTTGAAATTGAGAGCTGTGCACGTGAATGTTTCTGCATGCAATATAGTGCAATTGTCAAGAAAACTTTACAGGGCCTGTTTGCAACCAGGCGAATCTGTGGAACAGCATTTAAATAAAATGCAAAGTTTATTTTTGGACTTAGAACAATGTGGGATTAAATTCCCTGAGTCCCAGAAGGTTTTATTGGTGTTGAACAGTTTAGATAAAACCTGGGATACAGTTTCTGCAATATTTGAGTGTAAAGAAGAGCAAGACTTAAATTTTGAGGCTTTAAAGGCATGTTTGCTTAATGAAGTAGAAAAGCGCCATTTTAGGAGCAGCCACGAGGTGAAATTCCTGAGGAGGGGGTCCGGACTGCAAGTCTCCGGAGAAGGAACAAACAGCAGATGGGACCAAGTTGCAATTAAAGAGAGATTGTGCAAGCAGAGGGCTCAGAAGAGAAAACTTGCTACATTTGCGGTGCAAGCACACATCTGAAAAGGAACTGTTTGCAGAGGAACAATTTGCAGCGAAGGACATTTGTGCAAGTAAAGAAGACTGATTTGCAAAAGGAACATTTTGGTGTTGCAAAGGTTTGCAATAGCAACAACAGAGACAAGTGGCTAATAGATAGTGGGGCAAGTCAAACAATTGTTAATGACTCTGAATTATTAACGTCCAAACAAGGTCATCGTGTTCTTCGACACCGAAACCGTTTACCGGTCTTTCGTTTTCAGTAGCCTTCTCCGCTACATTTTTAAGGTATAAACCTTAGTTTCAAATGGTTACACGTTTGTGTACCTGAGATGGAACATAATTTGTTAAGTGTGTCTAATTTAGACAAACAAGGTTTTGAGACCATTTTTGTAAGTAGGAAGTGTCTCATCAAAGGAATGGGAATATTTGTGCAGAAGGCATAAAGGAAGATAATCTATATGTATTGCAGGGACAAAAGGTTCAATGTTCCCATATATTTAAGAATGTTGCAGAGTATGTTTTGTGCGTTCATCTTCTACATAGAAGACCTGGCCATGCAAGCTTTAAAGCTTTGCAGCAAATGTAAGAGTTTGCAGAAGGGCTAAATTTGAAGGGATGCAAAACATATTTGGACTGTGCAGTATGCAAAGCATCAAAGTCAAAGGCATTCCCAGTTAGTAAATAAAGCACAAGAAAAACAAAAAGAGCTCTAGAATTGGTCCATGCAGATCTGGTGGGACCTATGCAAGCCAGTTTGGGAGGAGCAAAATATGCACTGGTAATTGTTGATGATTATAGCAGGTATGGTTTTTGTTACTTGCTTAGAGGTAAGACAGAGGTGCTACAACAATTCAAACAGTGGGTAAGTTTTATAGAGAGAAGGTACAGACAACAAGTGTGTCAGTTGCAAACTGACAGAGGTACTGAATTTATGTCAACTAAATTCCAACAATGGTTGGGGCAGTTGGGGATAAGACAAAGACGTACAAATCCTTACACAGCAGCAGAGAACGGTGTAGCTGAAAGAAGGAATGTTTTGCAAACAATGAAAGATTCATTATTAGAGGATTCTGGTATGAGTAGGTCATATTGGGGAGAAGCCATATTGACTGCCAATTATATAGTTAACAGGCTGTGGAGTTCCTCCATTAATAATACTCCATATGCCATTCTATATGGGAAAAAGCCATCACTGGCACATTTGAGAATTTTTGGAAGTACTGCATGGGTACATATTCCGAAGACAATCAGAAGAAAGGGACAGCAAAAGGCAAGAAAGC
>NW_015388107.1:132335-139477 GCF_001527695.2 Protobothrops mucrosquamatus | reverse complement strand
ATGTAAAAGAATCTGTAAAGGTATTTGAAGACAATGCTGCCTGTATAAAAATGGCAACTGGTGACAGGGTGAAGAACAGAAGTAAACATGTAGACATTAAGTATTGTAATGTCAGGGAAGCTGTAAAAGGAAAATTGATTAGTTTACATCATTGTTCTTCTGAGGATAATTTGGCAGACATGATGACTAAACCATTGGGCGGTGTTCACTATGGAAAATGTATTGAGTCAATAGGTCTGATGTCTCTTCCTGTCATGAAGGGAGGAGTGTTGGAATATTCATGAGCAGGAAGAGTTATGTGGTAACTCAGTCAGCCAATGTGAGAAAAATGCTACTGAGTCTGTGCAAAAAGGTATTGAGTTAGGAGCTGGATTTTTTCTCAGTCTCGGGTTTGTCTCTGTATCTCTCTATAAAAAGTCTTCATTGTGCTATGTTGCTGTAAAGAAGAATGTATGGTATTGTAAATATTTTGATATGAATATAAAGAAGTTATTTGAATCAGCTAAATGCAGTCAACTGTGAGAGCTTCTGATTTATTTTTCACCAATAGAGAAATTAAAATTCTCTAACATAAACAGTTTTGCACATTCTTTATCACCATCACTCAGAGGTCTCAGGGAGTAATCATGTCCGAAGAGTCCAATGATTAAGCATACACAAAATGCTAAATACTGGGGGTAGAGATACAGGAGAAATTCTAGAAAAGAACATGGGTAGAATCCTAATTGGGAGGACTAGATATTTCAACGTTTTATGAATATCCAATTCAGGTATTTTCTAGAGATCTTTAGATTTTCTAGAGATCTTTCTGTCTGATGACATTTTAACATCCATTTCTCAGAACCATGTTATAAGGAAGAATACCATCCCAATTCTGCAAATAAACAGAATAGGAAGAAAAGCATGAGAAACACATGAAGAGTCAACTGTGCTACTGTGCATTTTTGATCAGTGTAAAATGTAGAGTATGGATCAAGGATCATTAGCAAGCCTGCAATCTAATAGATTTCATTACCTCCATGATCCATACACATTACAGTTCCATGAGTAGAAGAGCAGAACAATCACAACCCTGGAGCATTAAATATTTTTACATTGAGAATAATAGTAACTTCAAGCTGTGCAAATGTTAGGAGTCAGATTTATGTTTCATCGTATATATTTAGTATCAAATTCCATTTTTTTTAAAAAATGGGATCTATAGCTTACCCAAACCTTAATAGTCTCAAAGTAAATATATTTTACTTACCAATAGAATACATCTCTAATTGCTGCCGAAGACGGACTTTTTTCATGCTGTCATAAAAATTTGGTTCAGATATTTCTACAGTTGGAGGTAATGTAAAAATCCTCATAATCTTCCTCTTATTTCTGAAGCCCAAAAGTAATAAAACAACATAAGTAATACAAAAGCAGATGTTTCCCTTAATGGTAAATGAAATTAGCAACCTGTCTTAATTTCTACAGCAAAGGAATAGAAATACAATTGGAATTTCAATTAGAAGTGGCAATGATTATCTCCAATTTTCTGAAAAAGCAAATGTTACCATCACTGAAAGAAATTAGGCTATGAATGTTTAAATGTCACATAATAGAAAGGCTTCCTGTTCACTGCATTCTAATATCATATTTCATGCAAAGGCCTCTAACAGACATTTATGTCCTGTGAAGAGCCTGTGTGTTCACCTAAATCCCTGATCTCCCTTCCTTCCGCCGCGCCCTCAAGACATGGTTGTTCCAGCTTGCGGGACTGGCCTAAGGGATTTTAAAGGGGTTTTAATTACTTTTAATTAGATCACAGTTAAATATTTCGTTTTAATTAATTTTAACAGGGGTTTTGTATTTTTTGTATTTTAATTGACTGTTAGCCGCCCTGAGTCCGAAAGGAGAAGGGCGGGATATAAATGTAATTAAATAAATAAATAAATAAATAAATAAATGTGAAATGCATAGGCTTAGTATTTAGATGTTATACTTAGCATGGACATGAAAGCCAGTGTAAATTAGCTGTATCAGCTTGTACAGATCAGTCCTGCAAAGTTTTTTAATTACAGCAAGGAAATGTCTACTTCTTTAGCTGATATTCAAATAGCTAGTACCTGAGAATTTTCAAAAAAGGTAATATACAGTAAGTGTTTCAGAAACAGAGTTTGTAAATTAAGAACTATCCAGTGCAAATTTCACATGTCCCTAATTGTCCTAAGTCTTTCATGCACACAATTTATTCTTTATTCTAATACTCAGTGAGGGATCAATATTAATTAGATTTTATCAGATTGCAGCTAGATAAGATGAATGAAGTATTTTAAAAATCTGGCTGAAATAGATATTTAACAGCTTATTATTTCATCTTCTTGTCATTCTGCTTGCAGATGTTTCTGTACCTTGAAAAAGGTATAGTTTCTTTCAAAGAGATTTTTTAACACAATAGCAATAATGATGAGTTTTTATTTTTATGAAGTTTGTTTTTAATATTAGCTAAACCACACTTATCCTAACTTATTGAAAAGGCAATTATTAGCTACTGAAAAAAATAAGGAAAGTTGCAAAACTCTGAACCCTTAGGCAGCAACTAATTCAACAATTGAAAACAGTCATACAATACTCATAATAAACATTTATTTGAACATATCTATGGAGATTCTCAATCATCCAGGTCATGGTTGTCCCAATGGTGCTTCAGCACAACTGAAGAAGCTTCTTGGATGAGAAGCAAAATGTCTTCAAGCAAAAACAAAGAAAGTCCAGTTGCCTTTTGAAAAAGCAACTTTGGGACATTTATTTGAATAAAAATTAGTCATCATCCTCATAAAAATGCACAGATAGAAAGGGGTTGCTTAATACTACATGGTGAGATGTGAAGTGCTGAGACAGAACCAGAATAGGCAGGCATATTCTATGAACAGAACATATTTCTCTCTGACATCCTTTCTCCAAATCCCTAAATAAATAAATAAAACTTATTTTATTCACAGAAGTTCCTGTTTTGTTGCCACTTCCAGAGCTGACAAAATTTGTAACTATTAGCCTAGAAGCATGGACCTAAATCTCGAGATAACCAATTGCTGATGCAACAGCCAGCATTTGCAAGTCTAGCCATATGACCTGAAAGTTTGTAACGTTATTGCCAGCTTTGGCAATATCGCAAATTTCCACTATTATCTAGGAATTATCTAGGAAAAGCAGTCCAACACTCGATAAACCGTGAATTAGAAAGCTTAATCTGCCAATCAGAATTCAGCAAAAAGTGGTTTCTCTTGGCCTCCGCACCTACATTTGGCAGAAAAGTGTAATGATCTACCGGGCTAAGACGCTTACGTATTCTTAAACAATGTACAAATAGCAGTTGTAGAAGTCACTTCCTTCCCCGTTGAGATTCCCACCTGCGGGCGTACACCAACAGGGCCAAGCTGGCCAGCACCGCCAGTAAGTAAATGTTGGTGGCTTCGTTCCAAGCCTCGTGTACTGAATAGTCCATGGCGGCTACACCACCCACGCCACTTTCGCCCAGCGCCCGGGCACCGGCCATAGAGAATAGAAGAAATCGCCGACCGCCGACCCCAAACAGGAAACGAGACGTGACCTCAGATCCTTCAGACGCTTCCAGATCGAAAACAAAGGCTTAGCTTCCGGGTTGAGTTAACGCCGCTCATTGTGATGAAAACGAAAGCCGAGCGTTCTGGTGGTGTTACTGTGGGCTTTGCGCAATTGCGACCTAGTATTATCATTTTTTTTCTTATCCACCCGGATCGCCCCCCCCCGGCATCCCACAGAAGTCTTTTTTTAAAAAACAGGCATTGATTTTTCTCGTATCAACTGTTTCCTGCGGAAAAATGGGAGGCTTTGAATGTTCCAAATGGCAAAATGTCTGAATGGAATGCATAATTTCTGCACGCGGAAGCCAGATTTGGACTGGAAAAGGAAACCAGTAGCAAATTTGGGGATAAAATTTAAACTTCCCTTTTATCAAGAAGAATGGCCTATATCGGAGAACTTTTATCACGTGTATAGAAACTTTATTCGTCAGATTTACATACGTTTTGTTATTAAAAAGCTATATATATTGTTATTGGGGGGAACATGAATTGTAGAGGAGATAGTATAACTGCAGGCTAGGGAATTCTGGGAGTGGATCAGTGGTGGGATTCAGCCAGCTGGTACCAGTTCGGCAGAACTAATAGCTAATTTTTTTGTTGCCCAGGCCCAGAATGGATTTCTGGAAGTGGCATGCACACAGAGAACTGGTTGTTCATATATTTGAATCCCACAACTGGAGTCAAAGACTACACATCTTAAAATTGGGGGCCTAGACAGATAAAACTTTATTGGAGCCTTGGACCAGCAGCTTAAAATAACATTTATTGGTCACATATCATAGTAATGTAGTGCAAAATAAAAACATCTGTTAATGAAAAATAAAAAGAAAATGGAGAAACAGGATGTGAGTACATTAATTGAAGAAAAGGATGTTACAAATTTTACAATAAGTCAATTCCAATTAAGTCCAGTAGCTTCTGACAGCAATTCAAATTGTATTGCTATCAGACTCACTCAAAGATCCTAACAGGAACCAGAATTTCTCTCACCAAGGAGATTGGTTATGGTCATTAGGCAAAGACTGCATCTTTGTTAAGTGATGTCCTCACTTTTCCTCTACCTCAGTCGTCTCTGCTTCAACTCCCCCGACTTGCCTGTCCCCCTCCCCCATCACTGCCTTTTTTAATTGTCCTTCACCACCACCTAACCCTGTAAATCTTTCCAAATCCCTTCCTATCCTAGAATTCTAATTATGTATTTGAGAGTAATGAAAGATGGATACATGAAATGTGAAATGGTAAGTCTGATGCAACCCTGAATTATTTGTTTAACGTCAGGCTTTTTTTCAGGCCATCATAAACAGAACTGGGCAAGCAATAAACTAGGATAAAATTTGGTTTTGACTCTTGTTTCTTTTTTTGGTATCAGAATGTCATGTCCCAAAGGATTTTGCCCACAGTGGACATAATTGATGCGATATGACATTGTGATTACAGCGGTAACTTAAATTTGCAGAATGAACTGTCAACCATTGGTTAATAATCCTAATCTAATTTATCTAGTAAAAGAAAAACAAATAGTTGAACGAAGTAGATGTAATCAATTGGTACATGAAATTCATTGGTGAGCAAAACAATTTGGAGGACAAAAAAGGAACAAAAACCTTTATTTTTGCATGAAAAAGTGAATCTCATCCAAAAATGTGCTTGAGCCAATATTTTAGCTAATATAATATTAATATTTGTATGTCACCTCAGAATCAGAATCACAGTCTCTTAGGTGGCCATATAAATTATTTTTTAAAACAAATCCATTTACAACATAAATCAAAATTCTTTCATAGTTGCCATAAATCTCTAGATTTGCCAAACCTACAGCTGTATATGTAATCATTCAGACTTGATAAAAGTAGAAAGTCCTGTGAACTTAGTATTTGAATTTTATCAATAGTTTTTGGAAGGAAGGCATTTGACCATGTCTTCCTGCACTGTTTCTCAGTTGCTAAATTGTCTACCAACATCTACTGTTAACTAATTATTTAGTTACTAAATAAGTCCTTATTATGTAATTTAATATTTTCTCCTTTGAAGGTATGTAATAATAGTATTCTGAGACATATTCTACTCTTTGTTTAGTTATAATATTTTTTTGAATAGTTCCTTCCAGAAAGGTGTATCTTTTCTCACATATTCAACTTTTGTTTAGAAACTGATAAAAACACATCTGATTTTCAAAGTGTTTGCCAATTCATAAATCCTCTGGATCTGTGGATTTTTCCATTTTATATCCTTTTGCAAATTTCAAGAACTACTGAACAAGAAATCTAAACATTGGGCATCTATTACAGATAGTTCTGGAAGAGTTAATCATACAAAATGTATGTTACTTTTATCCTATTGAATATGTAGAAATGTATAATCCTTTTGAAAAATTCAAGCTGTTTATTGTTGATAACTATATGACTATTAATATTAATTTTACAAATAATATTTAAATGTATTTGCCTTGAATTATTATCAAATTGATAATACTTATGCTTTAATAATAAAAATTAGGTTGAACTTTTGCTAGTTTTTAAATGTCCAGCTTTCCCCTTTTCCTTTCTAATAGCTGATATATATTGCTGATCCTATTCTATTTTATTTAACCCATAAATTGTTAACTTCTGAAGGCAATGCATTCATCATCTATATACGTTTCTTTTTAATCTGTTCATTTGGCTTATACATCTACTTCTTATCATCTCCTTCCTGGCATTCCTTTCTGTTGTGAACCATGTACATCATTTTTATTAGTTATTCTTTCACTTGTTGAAAACAATTAAAATTTCAAAAATGAGTAAATGTGATATTTGTATCTAATTTCATAGAAACTCTTGTATGTATTTTTGTCCATTTCTAATTTATGGTTTGGCATTCTTTTGTTTACTGGGTGCAGAATCTAACTTTTGTCAGCAATTCCCCTCAACTTACTGTCATCTGCAAATTTGACAAGATCTTTTTCTGTCTCCTCATCTAGTTTGTTTATGAAGATACTGAAGAGCAATGGGCCCAAACCAGAATATTAAAATATCGCACTGCATGCTTCCCTCCACATAGATGTAGTTCCATTGAGGACCATGTGCTGAGTGCAGTTGGTTAGCCAACTGCAAATCCATCTAGTGCTGTACTGTCTATCCTACATTGTTCTACCTTATCAAGAAGTAGGCTGTTGTTTACTTTATCAAATGCTTTATGAAAGTCTAAGTATACTATATAGTATGCAGTATAAATATATACTATATTTCCTTGATCCACTAATTTACTGCTCTTCAGTATCTTCATAAACTAGATGAGATAGAAAAAGACCTTGCCAAATTTACAGATGACACCAAGTTGAGGGGAATTGCTGACAAAAGTTAGATCCTGCTCCTAGACAGGAAAAATAAAATGCACAGCTACTGAATAGGTGGTACCTGGCTCAACAGTATTAACTATGAGATGAATCTAAGTGTCCTAGTCAGATCACCACTTAAATATAAGTCACCAGTATGCTGTAGCTGTCAAAAAAGCCAATGCAATCCTAAATTGCATCAATGGAGGGATATCAGGATTGTGAGAAATCAT